>NC_053492.1:480818477-481054903 GCF_905171775.1 Rana temporaria | reverse complement strand
CCCATACCCAGGGTGGTAGCACCCCCTCTTGGTGGCAGGTGAAGCGAAGCCTGATAAGAGGCATTGCCACCCTTTCTGGTAGGTAAGTTGGGGGCAGAGCCTAAGAGGCATTGCCACCCTTGGTGGTAGATAAGTGCATTTAGGGGGGCCTGGGGGAAGCACCAGTACGCTGGGCATGGGGGGAGTGAGGGCAGATAAAACTTGTGGGGAAGTTCCACTGCCCATACTCACCCTATACCCAGGGTGGTAGCACCCCCTCTTGGTGGTAGGTAAGTGGGTGTAGCGGAGCCTAAAAGGCATTGCCACCCTTGGTGGTAGATAAGTGCATTTAGGGGGGAGCTGGGGGAAGCACCAGTACGCTGGGCATGGGTGGAGTGAGGGCAGATGAAACTTGTGGGGAAGTTCCACTGCCCATACTCACCCTTTACCCAGGGTGGTAGCGCCCCCTCTTGGTGGCAGGTGAGTGGGTGAAGCGAAGCCTGATAAGAGGCATTGCCACCATTTCTGGTAGGTGAGTGGGAGGCGAAGCCTATAAAGCATTGCCACCCTTGGTGGTAGATAAGTGCATTTAGGGGGGGCCCGAGGGAGGCACCAGTACACTGGGTGTGGGGGGAGTGAGGGCAGATGAAACTTGGGGGGAAGTTCCACTGCCCACACTCACCCTATACCCAGGGTGGTAGCACCCCCTCTTGGTGGTAGGTAAGTGGGTGTAGCGGAGCCTAAAAGGCATTGCCACCCTTGGTGGTAGATAAGTGCATTTAGGGGGGGCCTGGGGGAAGCACCAGCACGCTTGGCATGGGGGGAGTGAGGGCAGATGAAACTTGGGGGGAAGTTCCACTGCCCACACTCACCCCATACCCAGGGTGGTAGCGCCCCCTATTGGTGGCAGGTGAGTGGGTGAAGCGAAGCCTGATGAGAGGCATTGCCACCATTTCTGGTAGGTGAGTGGGAGGCGGAGCCTAAGAGGCATTGCCACCCTTGGTGGTAGATAAGTGCATTTAGGGGGGGCCTGGGGGAAGCACCAGTCTGCTGGGCATGGGGGGAGTGAGGGCAGATGAAACTTGGGGGGAAGTTCCACTGCCCACACTCACCCCATACCCAGGGTGGTAGCACCCCCTCTTGGTGGCAGGTGAAGCGAAGCCTGATAAGAGGCATTGCCACCCTTTCTGGTAGGTAAGTTGGGGGCAGAGCCTAAGAGGCATTGCCACCCTTGGTGGTAGATAAGTGCATTTTGGGGGGGCCTGGGGGAAGCACCAGTACGCTGGGCATGGGGGGAGTGAGGGCAGATGAAACTTGGGGGGAAGTTCCACTGCCCACACTCACCCCATACCCAGGGTGGTAGCACCCCCTCTTGGTGGCAGGTGAGTGGGTGAAGCGAAGCCTGATAAGAGGCATTGCCACCCTTTCTGGTAGGTGAGTGGGGGGCAGAGCCTAAGAGGCATTGCCACCCTTGGTGGTAGATAAGTGCATTTAGGGGGGGCCTGGGGGAAGCACCAGTACGCTGGGCATGGGTGGAGTGAGGGCAGATGAAACTTGGGGGGAAGTTCCACTGCCCACACTCACCCCATTCCCAGGGTGGTAGCACCCCCTCTTGTTGGTAGGTAAGTGGGTGTAGCAGAGCCTAAAAGGCATTGCCACCCTTGGTGGTAGATAAGTGCATTTAGGGGGGGCCTGGGGGAAGCACCAGTACGCTGGGCATGGGGGGAGTGAGGGCAGATGAAACTTGGGGGGAAGTTCCACTGCCCACACTCACCCCATACCCAGGGTGGTAGCGCCCCCTCTTGGTGGCAGGTGAAGCGAAGCCTAATAAGAGGCATTGCCACCCTTTCTGGTAGGTGAGTGGGAGGCGGAGCCTAAGAGGCATTGCCACCCTTGGTGGTAGATAAGTGCATTTAGGGGGGGCCTGGGGGAAGCACCAGTACGCTGGGCATGGGGGGAGTGATGGCAGATGAAACTTGGGGGGAAGTTCCACTGCCCACACTCACCCCATTCCCAGGGTGGTAGCACCCCCTCTTGTTGGTAGGTAAGTGGGTGTAGCAGAGCCTAAAAGGCATTGCCACCCTTGGTGGTAGATAAGTGCATTTAGGTGGGCCTGGGGGAGGCACCAGTACGCTGGGCATGGGGGGAGTGAGGGCAGATGAAACTTGGGGGGAAGTTCCACTGCCCACACTCACCCCATACCCAGGGTGGTAGCACCCCCTCTTGGTGGCAGGTGAAGCGAAGCCTGATAAGAGGCATTGCCACCCTTTCTGGTAGGTAAGTTGGGGGCAGAGCCTAAGAGGCATTGCCACCCTTGGTGGTAGATAAGTGCATTTTGGGGGGGCCTGGGGGAAGCACCAGAACGCTGGGCATGGGGGGAGTGAGGGCAGATGAAACTTGGGGGGAAGTTCCACTGCCCACACTCACCCCATACCCAGGGTGGTAGCGCCCCCTCTTGGTGGCAGGTGAGTGGGTGAAGCGAAGTCTGATAAGAGGCATTGCCACCCTTTCTGGTAGGTGAGTGGGAGGCGGAGCCTAAGAGGCATTGCCACCCTTGGTGGTAGATAAGTGCATTTAGGGGGGGCCTGGGGGAAGCACCAGTACATGGGGCATGGGGGGAGTGAGGGCAGATGAAACTTGGGGGGAAGTTCCACTGCCCACACTCACCCCATACCCAGGGTGGTAGCGCCCCCTCTTGGTGGCAGGTGAGTGGGTGAAGCGAAGCCTGATAAGAGGCATTGCCACCATTTCTGGTAGGTGAGTGGGAGGCGGAGCCTAAGAGGCATTGCCACCCTTGGTGGTAGATAAGTCCATTTAGGGGGGGCCTGGGGGAAGCACCAGTACGCTGGGCATGGGGGGAGTGAGGGCAGATGAAACTTGGGGGGAAGTTCCACTGCCCACATTCACCCCATACCCAGGGTGGTAGCACCCCCTCTTGGTGGCAGGTGAAGCGAAGCCTGATAAGAGGCATTGCCACCATTTCTGGTAGGTGAGTGGGAGGCGGAGCCTAAGAGGCATTGCCACCCTTGGTGGTAGATAAGTGCATTTAGGGGGGGCCTGGGGGAAGCACCAGTACGCTGGACATGGGTGGAGTGAGGGCAGATGAAACTTGGGGGGAAGTTCCACTGCCCACACTCACCCCATACCCAGGGTGGTAGCGCCCCCTATTGGTGGCAGGTGAGTGGGTGAAGCGAAGCCTGATGAGAGGCATTGCCACCATTTCTGGTAGGTGAGTGGGAGGCGGAGCCTAAGAGGCATTGCCACCCTTGGTGGTAGATAAGTGCATTTAGGGGGGGCCTGGGGGAAGCACCAGTACGCTGGGCATGGGGGGAGTGAGGGCAGATAAAACTTGGGGGGAAGTTCCACTGCCCACACTCACCCCATACCCAGGGTGGTAGCACCCCCTCTTGGTGGCAGGTGAAGCGAAGCCTGATAAGAGGCATTGCCACCCTTTCTGGTAGGTAAGTTGGGGGCAGAGCCTAAGAGGCATTGCCACCCTTGGTGGTAGATAAGTGCATTTAGGGGGGGCCTGGGGGAAGCACCAGTACGCTGGGCATGGGGGGAGTGAGGGCAGATGAAACTTGGGGGGAAGTTCCACTGCCCACACTCACCCCATACCCAGGGTGGTAGCACCCCCTCTTGGTGGCAGGTGAGTGGGTGAAGCGAATTCTGATAAGAGGCATTGCCACCCTTTCTGGTAGGTGAGTGGGGGGCAGAGCCTAAGAGGCATTGCCACCCTTGGTGGTAGATAAGTGCATTTAGGGGGGGCCTGGGGGAAGCACCAGTACGCTGGGCATGGGTGGAGTGAGGGCAGATGAAACTTGGGGGGAAGTTCCACTGCCCACACTCACCCCATTCCCAGGGTGGTAGCACCCCCTCTTGTTGGTAGGTAAGTGGGTGTAGCCAGGGCCGGACTTACCATTGGCCTTGACTGGGCTCAAGCCCAGGGGCCCCACCCAATAGGGGGCCCCCTTAAAAAAAAAAAAAAAAAAATTTTTTTTTTTTTTTTTTTTTTTTTTTTTAGGGGTCCGGAGGCCCCCAGGGCCCCGGACGGCAACCCCCCTTTTTTTTATTTATTTTTTGTAAAAAAAATTTTTTTTTATATATATATTATATATATATATATATATATATATATTATTATTATTATTAAAGGGCCCAGGGGTCTCCAGGGCCCCCGGGTGGCAACCCACCTTTTTTATTTTTTTATAAAAAAAATACATTTTTTTATATATATATATATATATATATATATATATATATATATATATATATATATATTTTTATTAAAGGGCTCAGAGGTCCCCAGGGCCCCATGTGGCAACCCCCCATCTTTTTTTATTTTTTTTAAAAATGTTTATTTTTTTATTTTTGTTTATTTTTTTATTTTTTATTAAAAGGCCCAGAGGTTCCCAGAGGTCCCCAGGGCCCCCGGGTTTGGCAACCTCCCTTTTTTTATGTATTTTTTATAAATGTTTTTTTTATTATTATTAAAGGGCCCAGAGGTTTATTTTTTCTTTTTATTAAAAGGCCCAGAGGTCCCCAGGGCCCCGGATGGCTACATATATTTATATATATTTGTTTTCTTCTTTATTTCTTCTTTTTTTTGTAAAGGCCCCCCCGCTTCTCAATTTGCGGCAGCCCCCACGCTTCTCAATTTCAGGCGGCAGCACCCCCACCCCCCCTAGGTTCTCTGCTTCAGGGGGCCCATGCCTTAAGCTGTGCAAGGGGCCCCAAAATTCCTGATGGCGGCCCTGCGCATACCTCCCAACACGCACGGATTCTGTGGGACTTTCCCGCACAGACAGCTTCTTCCCGCAGTCCCGCAAAAGGGTTAATTTTCCCGCACTGCAAGAGGAGGCAGCACGGAAGCAGGAGGAACCGGAGCGGTGTGTGGAGGACTGTGGGTGCTGAAGGGAAGAAAGCCGAGAGCCGGGCTAATGACAGTATGTGGCCCCGGCTGTTGGCACAGGTGAGAGGCACTCCCCCCCTCAACAACTGCAAAATCCCCCCCGCTCAACAACTTTAATGCGCTCCCCCCCCGCTCAACAACTTCAATTCGCCCCCCCCCGCTCAACAACTTCGATCCCCCCCAATTCTCGGCTCCAGGGGGGCCCCTTCAACACTCAAGCCCAGGGGCCCCCACCACCCTAAGTCCTGCCCTGGGTGTAGCAGAGCCTAAAAGGCATTGCCACCCTTGGTGGTAGATAAGTGCATTTAGGGGGGGCCTGGGGGAAGCACCAGTACGCTGGGCATGGGGGGAGTGAGGGCAGATGAAACTTGGGGGGAAGTTCCACTGCCCACACTCACCCCATACCCAGGGTGGTAGCGCCCCCTCTTGGTGGCAGGTGAGTGGGTGAAGCGAAGCCTGATAAGAGGCATTGCCACCATTTCTGGTAGGTGAGTGGGAGGCGAAGCCTATAAGGCATTGCCACCCTTGGTGGTAGATAAGTGCATTTAGGGGGGGCCCGAGGGAGGCACCAGTACACTGGGTGTGGGGGGAGTGAGGGCAGATGAAACTTGGGGGGAAGTTCCACTGCCCACACTCACCCTATACCCAGGGTGGTAGCACCCCCTCTTGGTGGTAGGTAAGTGGGTGTAGCGGAGCCTAAAAGGCATTGCCACCCTTGGTGGTAGATAAGTGCATTTAGGGGGGGCCTGGGGGAAGCACCAGCACGCTTGGCATGGGGGGAGTGAGGGCAGATGAAACTTGGGGGGAAGTTCCACTGCCCACACTCACCCCATACCCAGGGTGGTAGTGCCCCCTATTGGTGGCAGGTGAGTGGGTGTAGCGGAGCCTAAAAGGCATTGCCACCCTTTCTGGCAGGTGAGTGGGTGTAGCGGAGCCTAAAAGGCATTGCCACCCTTGGTGGTAGATAAGTGCATTTAGGGGGGGCCTGGGGGAAGCACCAGTATGCTGGGCATGGGTGGAATGAGGGCAGATGAAACTTGGGGGGAAGTTCCACTGCCCACACTCACCCCATACCCAGGGTGGTAGCACCCCCTCTTGGTGGCAGGTGAAGCGAAGCCTGATAAGAGGCATTGCCACCCTTTCTGGTAGGTGAGTAGGGGGCGGAGCCTAAGAGGCATTGCCACCCTTGGTGGTAGATAAGTGCATTTAGGGGGGGCCTGGGGGAAGCACCAGTACGCTGGGCATGGGGGGAGTGAGGGCAGATGAAACTTGGGGGGAAGTTCCACTGCCCACACTCACCCCATACCCAGGGTGGTAGCGCCCCCTCTTGGTGGCAGGTGAGTGGGTGAAGCGAAGCCTGATAAGAGGCATTGCCACCATTTCTGGTAGGTGAGTGGGAGGCGGAGCCTAAGAGGCATTGCCACCCTTGGTGGTAGATAAGTGCATTTAGGGGGGGCCTGGGGGAAGCACCAGTAAGCTGGGCATGGGGGGAGTGAGGGCAGATGAAACTTGGGGGGAAGTTCCACTGCCCACACTCCCCCCATACCCAGGGTGGTAGCACCCCCTCTTGGTGGCAGGTGAGTGGGTGAAGCAAAGCCTGATAAGAGGCATTGCTACCCTTTCTGGTAGGTGAGTGGGAGGCGGAGCCTAAGAGGCATTGCCACCCTTGGTGGTAGATAAGAGCATTTAGGGGGGGCCTTGGGGAAGCACCAGTACGCTGGGCATGGGGGGAGTGAGGGCAGATGAAACTTGGGGGGAAGTTCCACTGCCCACACTCACCCCATACCCAGGGTGGTAGCACCCCCTCTTGGTGGCAGGTGAAGCGAAGCCTGATAAGAGGCATTGCCACCCTTTCTGGTAGGTGAGTGGGAGGCGGAGCCTAAAAGGCATTGCCACCCTTGGTGGTAGATAAGTGCATTTAGGGGGGGCCTGGGGGAAGCACCAGTACGCTGGGCATGGGGGGAGTGAGGGCAGATGAAACTTGGGGGGAAGTTCCACTGCCCACATTCACCCTATACCCAGGGTGGTAGCACCCCCTCTTGGTGGTAGGTAAGTGGGTGTAGCGGAGCCTAAAAGGCATTGCCACCCTTGGTGGTAGATAAGTGCATTTAGGGGGGGCCTGGGGGAAGCACCAGTCTGCTGGGCATGGGGGGAGTGAGGGCAGATGAAACTTGGGGGGAAGTTCCACTGCCCATACTCACCCCATACCCAGGGTGGTAGCACCCCCTCTTGGTGGCAGGTGAAGCGAAGCCTGATAAGAGGCATTGCCACCCTTTCTGGTAGGTGAGTGGGGGCGGAGCCTAAGAGGCATTGCCACCCTTGGTGGTAGATAAGTCCATTTAGGGGGGGGCCTGGGGGAAGCACCAGTACGCTGGGCATGGGGGGAGTGAGGGCAGATGAAACTTGGGGGGAAGTTCCACTGCCCACACTCACCCCATACCCAGGGTGGTAGCACCCCCTCTTGGTGGCAGGTGAAGCGAAGCCTGATAAGAGGCATTGCCACCCTTTCTGGTAGGTGAGTGGGAGGCGGAGCCTAAGAGGCATTGCCACCCTTGGTGGTAGATAAGTGCATTTAGGGGGGGCCTGGGGGAAGCACCAGTACGCTGGGCATGGGGGGAGTGAGGGCAGATGAAACTTGGGGGGAAGTTCCACTGCCCACACTCACCCCATACCCAGGGTGGTAGCGCCCCCTATTGGTGGCAGGTGAGTGGGTGAAGCGAAGCCTGATGAGAGGCATTGCCACCATTTCTGGTAGGTGAGTGGGGGGCAGAGCCTAAGAGGCATTGCCACCCTTGGTGGTAGATAAGTGCATTTAGGGGGGCCTGGAGGAAGCACCAGTACGCTGGGCATGGGTGGAGTGAGGGCAGATGAAACTTGGGGGGAAGTTCCACTGCCCACACTCACCCCATTCCCAGGGTGGTAGCACCCCCTCTTGTTGGTAGGTAAGTGGGTGTAGCAGAGCCTAAAAGGCATTGCCACCCTTGGTGGTAGATAAGTGCATTTAGGGGGGGCCTGGGGGAAGCACCAGTACGCTGGGCATGGGGGGAGTGAGGGCAGATGAAACTTGGGGGGAAGTTCCACTGCCCACACTCACCCCATACCCAGGGTGGTAGCGCCCCCTCTTGGTGGCAGGTGAGTGGGTGAAGCGAAGCCTGATGAGAGGCATTGCCACCCTTTCTGGTAGGTGAGTGGGAGGCGGAGCCTAAGAGGCATTGCCACCCTTGGTGGTAGATAAGTGCATTTAGGGGGGGCCTGGGGGAAGCACCAGTACGCTGGGTGTGGGGGGAGTGAGGGCAGATGAAACTTGGGGGGAAGTTCCACTGCCCATACTCACCCTATACCCAGGGTGGTAGCACCCCCTCTTGGTGGTAGGTAAGTGGGTGTAGCGGAGCCTAAAAGGCATTGCCACCCTTGGTGGTAGATAAGTGCATTTAGGGGGGGCCTGGGGGAAGCACCAGTCTGCTGGGCATGGGGGAAGTGAGGGCAGATGAAACTTGGGGGGAAGTTCCACTGCCCATACTCACCCCATAACCAGGGTGGTAGCACCCCCTCTTGGTGGCAGGTGAAGCGAAGCCTGATAAGAGGCATTGCCACCCTTTCTGGTAGGTGAGTGGGAGGCGGAGCCTAAGAGGCATTGCCACCCTTGGTGGTAGATAAGTGCATTTAGGGGGGGCCTGGGGGAAGCACCAGTCTGCTGGGCATGGGGGGAGTGAGGGCAGATGAAACTTGGGGGGAAGTTCCACTGCCCACACTCACCCCATACCCAGGGTGGTAGCGCCCCCTCTTGGTGGCAGGTGAGTGGGTGAAGCGAAGCCTGATAAGAGGCATTGCCACCCTTTCTGGTAGGTGAGTGGGAGGCGGAGCCTAAGAGGCATTGCCACCCTTGGTGGTAGATAAGTGCATTTAGGGGGGGCCTGGGGGAGGCACCAGAACGCTGGGCATGGGGGGAGTGAGGGCAGATGAAACTTGGGGGGAAGTTCCACTGCCCACACTCACCCCATACCCAGGGTGGTAGCACCCCCTCTTGGTGGCAGGTGAAGCGAAGCCTGATAAGAGGCATTGCCACCCTTTCTGGTAGGTAAGTTGGGGGCAGAGCCTAAGAGGCATTGCCACCCTTGGTGGTAGATAAGTGCATTTAGGGGGGGCCTGGGGGAAGCACCAGTACGCTGGGCATGGGGGGAGTGAGGGCAGATGAAACTTGGGGGGAAGTTCCACTGCCCACACTCACCCCATACCCAGGGTGGTAGCACCCCCTCTTGGTGGCAGGTGAGTGGGTGAAGCGAAGTCTGATAAGAGGCATTGCCACCCTTTCTGGTAGGTGAGTGGGAGGCGGAGCCTAAGAGGCATTGCCACCCTTGGTGGTAGATAAGTGCATTTAGGGGGGGCCTGGGGGAAGCACCAGTACGCTGGGTGTGGGGGGAGTGAGGGCAGATGAAACTTGGGGGGAAGTTCCACTGCCCATACTCACCCTATACCCAGGGTGGTAGCACCCCCTCTTGGTGGTAGGTAAGTGGGTGTAGCGGAGCCTAAAAGGCATTGCCACCCTTGGTGGTAGATAAGTGCATTTAGGGGGGGCCTGGGGGAAGCACCAGAACGCTGGGCATGGGGGGAGTGAGGGCAGATGAAACTTGGGGGGAAGTTCCACTGCCCACACTCACCCCATTCCCAGGGTGGTAGCACCCCCTCTTGTTGGTAGGTAAGTGGGTGTAGCAGAGCCTAAAAGGCATTGCCACCCTTGGTGGTAGATAAGTGCATTTAGGGGGGGCCTGGGGGAGGCACCAGTACGCTGGGCATGGGGGGAGTGAGGGCAGATGAAACTTGGGGGGAAGTTCCACTGCCCACACTCACCCCATACCCAGGGTGGTAGCACCCCCTCTTGGTGGCAGGTGAAGCGAAGCCTGATAAGAGGCATTGCCACCCTTTCTGGTAGGTAAGTTGGGGGCAGAGCCTAAGAGGCATTGCCACCCTTGGTGGTAGATAAGTGCATTTTGGGGGGGCCTGGGGGAAGCACCAGAACGCTGGGCATGGGGGGAGTGAGGGCAGATGAAACTTGGGGGGAAGTTCCACTGCCCACACTCACCCCATACCCAGGGTGGTAGCACCCCCTCTTGGTGGCAGGTGAAGCGAAGCCTAATAAGAGGCATTGCCACCCTTTCTGGTAGGTGAGTGGGGGGCAGAGCCTAAGAGGCATTACCACCCTTGGTGGTAGATAAGTGCATTTAGGGGGGGCCTGGGGGAAGCACCAGTACGCGGGGCATGGGGGGAGTGAGGGCAGATGAAACTTGGGGGGAAGTTCCACTGCCCACACTCACCCCATACCCAGGGTGGTAGCGCCCCCTCTTGGTGGCAGGTGAGTGGGTGAAGCGAAGCCTGATAAGAGGCATTGCCACCCTTTCTGGTAGGTGAGTGGGAGGCGGAGCCTAAGAGGCATTGCCACCCTTGGTGGTAGATAAGTCCATTTAGGGGGGGCCTGGGGGAAGCACCAGTACGCTGGGCATGGGGGGAGTGAGGGCAGATGAAACTTGGGGGGAAGTTCCACTGCCCACATTCACCCCATACCCAGGGTGGTAGCGCCCCCTCTTGGTGGCAGGTGAAGCGAAGCCTGATAAGAGGCATTGCCACCATTTCTGGTAGGTGAGTGGGAGGCGGAGCCTAAGAGGCATTGCCACCCTTGGTGGTAGATAAGTGCATTTAGGGGGGGCCTGGGGGAAGCACCAGTACGCTGGGCATGGGGGGAGTGAGGGCAGATGAAACTTGGGGGGAAGTTCCACTGCCCACACTCACCCCATACCCAGGGTGGTAGCGCCCCCTATTGGTGGCAGGTGAGTGGGTGAAGCGAAGCCTGATGAGAGGCATTGCCACCATTTCTGGTAGGTGAGTGGGAGGCGGAGCCTAAGAGGCATTGCCACCCTTGGTGGTAGATAAGTGCATTTAGGGGGGGCCTGGGGGAAGCACCAGTACGCTGGGCATGGGGGGAGTGAGGGCAGATGAAACTTGGGGGGAAGTTCCACTGCCCACATTCACCCCATACCCA
Source organism: Rana temporaria (assembly GCF_905171775.1). NCBI lineage: Eukaryota > Metazoa > Chordata > Amphibia > Anura > Ranidae > Rana > Rana temporaria. Next base: position 481,043,978 of record NC_053492.1, on the reverse strand, counting down.
GGGTGGTAGCGCCCCCTCTTGGTGGCAGGTGAAGCGAAGCCTGATAAGAGGCATTGCCACCATTTCTGGTAGGTGAGTGGGAGGCGGAGCCTAAGAGGCATTGCCACCCTTGGTGGTAGATAAGTGCATTTAGGGGGGGCCTGGGGGAAGCACCAGTACGCTGGACATGGGTGGAGTGAGGGCAGATGAAACTTGGGGGGAAGTTCCACTGCCCACACTCACCCCATACCCAGGGTGGTAGCACCCCCTCTTGGTGGCAGGTGAAGCGAAGCCTGATAAGAGGCATTGCCACCCTTTCTGGTAGGTAAGTTGGGGGCAGAGCCTAAGAGGCATTGCCACCCTTGGTGGTAGATAAGTGCATTTAGGGGGGGCCTGGGGGAAGCACCAGTACGCTGGGCATGGGGGGAGTGAGGGCAGATGAAACTTGGGGGGAAGTTCCACTGCCCACACTCACCCCATACCCAGGGTGGTAGCACCCCCTCTTGGTGGCAGGTGAGTGGGTGAAGCGAATTCTGATAAGAGGCATTGCCACCCTTTCTGGTAGGTGAGTGGGGGGCAGAGCCTAAGAGGCATTGCCACCCTTGGTGGTAGATAAGTGCATTTGGGGGGGCCTGGGGGAAGCACCAGTACGCTGGGCATGGGTGGAGTGAGGGCAGATGAAACTTGGGGGGAAGTTCCACTGCCCACACTCACCCCATTCCCAGGGTGGTAGCACCCCCTCTTGTTGGTAGGTAAGTGGGTGTAGCAGAGCCTAAAAGGCATTGCCACCCTTGGTGGTAGATAAGTGCATTTAGGGGGGGCCTGGGGGAAGCACCAGTACGCTGGGCATGGGGGGAGTGAGGGCAGATGAAACTTGGGGGGAAGTTCCACTGCCCACACTCACCCCATACCCAGGGTGGTAGCGCCCCCTCTTGGTGGTAGGTGAAGCGAAGCTTCACCTACCACCAAGAGGCATTGCCACCCTTTCTGGTAGGTGAGTGGGGGCGGAGCCTAAGAGGCATTGCCACCCTTAGTGGTAGATAAGTGCATTTAGGGGGGGCCTGGGGGAAGCACCAGTACGCTGGGCATGGGTGGAGTGAGGGCAGATGAAACTTGGGGGGAAGTTCCACTGCCCACACTCACCCCATACCCAGGGTGGTAGCGCCCCCTATTGGTGGCAGGTGAGTGGGTGAAGCGAAGCCTGATGAGAGGCATTGCCACCATTTCTGGTAGGTGAGTGGGAGGCGGAGCCTAAGAGGCATTGCCACCCTTGGTGGTAGATAAGTGCATTTAGGGGGGGCCTGGGGGAAGCACCAGTACGCTGGGCATGGGGGGAGTGAGGGCAGATGAAACTTGGGGGGAAGTTCCACTGCCCATACTCACCCCATACCCAGGGTGGTAGCACCCCCTCTTGGTGGTAGGTAAGTGGGTGTAGCGGAGCCTAAAAGGCATTGCCACCCTTGGTGGTAGATAAGTGCATTTAGGGGGGGCCTGGGGGAAGCACCAGTATGCTGGGCATGGGTGGAGTGAGGGCAGATGAAACTTGGGGGGAAGTTCCACTGCCCACACTCACCCCATACCCAGGGTGGTAGCACCCCCTCTTGGTGGCAGGTGAAGCGAAGCCTGATAAGAGGCATTGCCACCCTTTCTGGTAGGTAAGTTGGGGGCAGAGCCTAAGAGGCATTGCCACCCTTGGTGGTAGATAAGTGCATTTTGGGGGGGCCTGGGGGAAGCACCAGTACGCTGGGCATGGGGGGAGTGAGGGCAGATGAAACTTGGGGGGAAGTTCCACTGCCCACACTCACCCCATACCCAGGGTGGTAGCACCCCCTCTTGGTGGCAGGTGAGTGGGTGAAGCGAAGCCTGATAAGAGGCATTGCCACCCTTTCTGGTAGGTGAGTGGGGGGCAGAGCCTAAGAGGCATTGCCACCCTTGGTGGTAGATAAGTGCATTTAGGGGGGGCCTGGGGGAAGCACCAGTACGCTGGGCATGGGTGGAGTGAGGGCAGATGAAACTTGGGGGGAAGTTCCACTGCCCACACTCACCCCATTCCCAGGGTGGTAGCACCCCCTCTTGTTGGTAGGTAAGTGGGTGTAGCAGAGCCTAAAAGGCATTGCCACCCTTGGTGGTAGATAAGTGCATTTAGGGGGGGCCTGGGGGAAGCACCAGTACGCTGGGCATGGGGGGAGTGAGGGCAGATGAAACTTGGGGGGAAGTTCCACTGCCCACACTCACCCCATACCCAGGGTGGTAGCGCCCCCTCTTGGTGGCAGGTGAAGCGAAGCCTAATAAGAGGCATTGCCACCCTTTCTGGTAGGTGAGTGGGGGGCAGAGCCTAAGAGGCATTACCACCCTTGGTGGTAGATAAGTGCATTTAGGTGGGGCCTGGGGGAAGCACCAGTACGCGGGGCATGGGGGGAGTGAGGGCAGATGAAACTTGGGGGGAAGTTCCACTGCCCACACTCACCCCATACCCAGGGTGGTAGCACCCCCTCTTGGTGGCAGGTGAAGCGAAGTCTGATAAGAGGCATTGCCACCCTTTCTGGTAGGCGAGTGGGAGGCGGAGCCTAAGAGGCATTGCCACCCTTGGTGGTAGATAAGTGCATTTAGGGGGGGCCTGGGGGAAGCACCAGTACGCTGGACATGGGTGGAGTGAGGGCAGATGAAACTTGGGGGGAAGTTCCACTGCCCATACTCACCCTATACCCAGGGTGGTAGCACCCCCTCTTGGTGGTAGGTAAGTGGGTGTAGCGGAGCCTAAAAGGCATTGCCACCCTTGGTGGTAGATAAGTGCATTTAGGGGGGGCCTGGGGGAAGCACCAGTCTGCTGGGCATGGGGGGAGGGAGGGCAGATGAAACTTGGGGGGAAGTTCCACTGCCCATACTCACCCCATACCCAGGGTGGTAGCACCCCCTCTTGGTGGCAGGTGAAGCGAAGCCTGATAAGAGGCATTGCCACCCTTTCTGGTAGGTGAGTGGGAGGCGGAGCCTAAGAGGCATTGCCACCCTTGGTGGTAGATAAGTGCATTTAGGGGGGGCCTGGGGGAAGCACCAGTACGCTGGGCATGGGTGGAGTGAGGGCAGATGAAACTTGGGGGGAAGTTCCACTGCCCACACTCACCCCATTCCCAGGGTGGTAGCACCCCCTCTTGTTGGTAGGTAAGTGGGTGTAGCAGAGCCTAAAAGGCATTGCCACCCTTGGTGGTAGATAAGTGCATTTAGGGGGGGCCTGGGGGAGGCACCAGTACGCTGGGCATGGGGGGAGTGAGGGCAGATGAAACTTGGGGGGAAGTTCCACTGCCCACACTCACCCCATACCCAGGGTGGTAGCACCCCCTCTTGGTGGCAGGTGAAGCGAAGCCTGATAAGAGGCATTGCCACCCTTTCTGGTAGGTAAGTTGGGGGCAGAGCCTAAGAGGCATTGCCACCCTTGGTGGTAGATAAGTGCATTTAGGGGGGGCCTGGGGGAAGCACCAGTACGCTGGGCATGGGGGGAGTGAGGGCAGATGAAACTTGGGGGGAAGTTCCACTGCCCACACTCACCCCATACCCAGGGTGGTAGCACCCCCTCTTGGTGGCAGGTGAGTGGGTGAAGCGAAGTCTGATAAGAGGCATTGCCACCCTTTCTGGTAGGTGAGTGGGGGGCAGAGCCTAAGAGGCATTGCCACCCTTGGTGGTAGATAAGTGCATTTAGGGGGGGCCTGGGGGAAGCACCAGTACGCTGGGCATGGGTGGAGTGAGGGCAGATGAAACTTGGGGGGAAGTTCCACTGCCCACACTCACCCCATACCCAGGATGGTAGCACCCCCTCTTGGTGGTAGGTAAGTGGGTGTAGCGGAGCCTAAAAGGCATTGCCACCCTTGGTGGTAGATAAGTGCATTTAGGGGGGGCCTGGGGGAAGCACCAGTATGCTGGGCATGGGGGGAGTGAGGGCAGATGAAACTTGGGGGGAAGTTCCACTGCCCACACTCACCCCATACCCAGGGTGGTAGCACCCCCTCTTGGTGGCAGGTGAAGCGAAGCCTAATAAGAGGCATTGCCACCCTTTCTGGTAGGTGAGTGGGGGGCAGAGCCTAAGAGGCATTACCACCCTTGGTGGTAGATAAGTGCATTTAGGGGGGGCCTGGGGGAAGCACCAGTACGCGGGGCATGGGGGGAGTGAGGGCAGATGAAACTTGGGGGGAAGTTCCACTGCCCACACTCACCCCATACCCAGGGTGGTAGCGCCCCCTCTTGGTGGCAGGTGAGTGGGTGAAGCGAAGCCTGATAAGAGGCATTGCCACCCTTTCTGGTAGGTGAGTGGGAGGCGGAGCCTAAGAGGCATTGCCACCCTTGGTGGTAGATAAGTGCATTTAGGGGGGGCCTGGGGGAAGCACCAGTACATGGGGCATGGGTGGAGTGAGGGCAGATGAAACTTGGGGGGAAGTTCCACTGCCCACACTCACCCCATACCCAGGGTGGTAGCGCCCCCTCTTGGTGGCAGGTGAGTGGGTGAAGCGAAGCCTGATAAGAGGCATTGCCACCATTTCTGGTAGGTGAGTGGGAGGCGGAGCCTAAGAGGCATTGCCACCCTTGGTGGTAGATAAGTCCATTTAGGGGGGGCCTGGGGGAAGCACCAGTACGCTGGGCATGGGGGGAGTGAGGGCAGATGAAACTTGGGGGGAAGTTCCACTGCCCACATTCACCCCATACCCAGGGTGGTAGCGCCCCCTCTTGGTGGCAGGTGAAGCGAAGCCTGATAAGAGGCATTGCCACCATTTCTGGTAGGTGAGTGGGAGGCGGAGCCTAAGAGGCATTGCCACCCTTGGTGGTAGATAAGTGCATTTAGGGGGGGCCTGGGGGAAGCACCAGTACGCTGGGCATGGGGGGAGTGAGGGCAGATAAAACTTGGGGGGAAGTTCCACTGCCCACACTCACCCCATACCCAGGGTGGTAGCACCCCCTCTTGGTGGTAGGTAAGTGGGTGTAGCGGAGCCTAAAAGGCATTGCCACCCTTGGTGGTAGATAAGTGCATTTAGGGGGGGCCTGGGGGAAGCACCAGCACGCTTGGCATGGGGGGAGTGAGGGCAGATGAAACTTGGGGGGAAGTTCCACTGCCCACACTCACCCCATACCCAGGGTGGTAGCGCCCCCTATTGGTGGCAGGTGAGTGGGTGAAGCGAAGCCTGATGAGAGGCATTGCCACCATTTCTGGTAGGTGAGTGGGAGGCGGAGCCTAAGAGGCATTGCCACCCTTGGTGGTAGATAAGTGCATTTAGGTGGGGCCTGGGGGAAGCACCAGTCTGCTGGGCATGGGGGGAGTGAGGGCAGATGAAACTTGGGGGGAAGTTCCACTGCCCATACTCACCCCATACCCAGGGTGGTAGCACCCCCTCTTGGTGGTAGGTAAGTGGGTGTAGCGGAGCCTAAAAGGCATTGCCACCCTTGGTGGTAGATAAGTGCATTTAGGGGGGGCCTGGGGGAAGCACCAGTATGCTGGGCATGGGTGGAATGAGGGCAGATGAAACTTGGGGGGAAGTTCCACTGCCCACACTCACCCCATACCCAGGGTGGTAGCACCCCCTCTTGGTGGCAGGTGAAGCGAAGCCTGATAAGAGGCATTGCCACCCTTTTTGGTAGGTGAGTAGGGGGCGGAGCCTAAGAGGCATTGCCACCCTTGGTGGTAGATAAGTGCATTTAGGGGGGGCCTGTGGGAAGCACCAGTAAGCTGGGCATGGGGGGAGTGAGGGCAGATGAAACTTGGGGGGAAGTTCCACTGCCCACACTCACCCCATACCCAGGGTGGTAGCACCCCCTCTTGGTGGTAGGTAAGTGGGTGTAGCGGAGCCTAAAAGGCATTGCCACCCTTGGTGGTAGATAAGTGCATTTAGGGGGGGCCTGGGGGAAGCACCAGTACGCTGGGCATGGGGGGAGTGAGGGCAGATGAAACTTGGGGGGAAGTTCCACTGCCCACACTCACCCCATACCCAGGGTGGTAGCACCCCCTCTTGGTGGCAGGTGAAGCGAAGCCTGATAAGAGGCATTGCCACCCTTTCTGGTAGGTGAGTGGGGGGCGGAGCCTGGTAAGAGGCATTGCCACCCTTTGTGGTAGGTAAGTGGGGGCGGAGCCTGAAAAGAGGCTTTGCCACCCTTGGTGGTAGGTGAGTGGGGGGCGGAGCCTGAAAAGAGGCATTGCCACCCTTGGTAGTAGGTGAGTGGGAAAAAGCATGCTGGAATATGTAGTCTTGTAGCATCTTATTCTAGGCTGGGAGCTGAAGCCCCATTACTTACACAGTGCATGCTGGGAGATGTAGTTCCTTAGAGCCTGAGCAGAGGCGGCAGGTTCCCCGGACACACAGACACGACGTGACCCGGCTTCAGCTCCGGAGCGCTGTCTGTGGGGGGGGGGTCCCTCCTCCCCGCTCTCCACACACTGACACCGCAATGCCTCTTACCTGGCAGCTGCCAGTCTCTGTAAACTTTCGTGGTCTTCCAATGGTGATATTGAAGAGGAGGGCACTGGTCGTCGTTGCCCTATCCGTAACCCTAACCCTGACCCTATTCCTAACCCTATCCCCATCCCTGACCCTATCCGTAACCCTATCCCTGACCCTATCCGTAACCCTATCCCTGACCCTATCCGTAACCCTATCCGTAACCCTATCCCCAACCCTATCCCTATCCCCAACCCTATCCGTAACCCTAACCCTATCCGTAACCCTATTCCCATCCCTAACCCTATCCATAACCCTATCCGTAACCCTATCCCCATCCGTAACCCTATCCCTGACCCTATCCGTAACCCTATCCCTGACCCTAACCCTATCCGTAACCGTATCCCCATCCCTATCCGTAACCCTATCCCTAACCATATGCATAACCCCTAACCCTATCCCCATCCCTAACCCTATCCGTAACCCTATCCCCATCCCTAACCCTATCCCCATCCCTATCCGTAACCCTATCCCCATCCCTGACCCTAACCATATGCATAACCCCTAACCCTATCCCTAACCCTTACCATATGCATAACCCCTAACCCCTGTCATACCCTCCCCACATTCCCTCCTAAATACACACTTATATAAACACACTCCTAAATACACACTTATATAAACACACTCCTAAATACACACTTATATAAACACACATAAAATAGGTGTCTGATGGTTGGTTCCTGGGGTCATAGTGAGACTGCTCAGACCAGATTCCTCATCAAAGGCATCATTGTCATCATGGTGAGGCTGTGAGGCCTCCGTTGTCTCACTCTACATCCAAAATCCATCAAAAAGGGGTAGATTCCCGGTTTCTGGGGTCATAGCAAGAATGTTCAGACCAGAGTCATCATCATGGTCATCCTGGTCATCATGGCGGGGCTGTGAGGCCTCGACCGTCTCACTCTTCATCCAAAATCCATCAAAAAGTGGTAGATTCCCGGTTTCTGGGGTCAAAGTGAGACTGCTCAGACCAGAGTCATCATCAAAGGCATCCTGGTCATCATGGTCAACATGGCTGGGCTGTGAGGCCTCCGTTGTCTTACTCTTCATCCAAAATCCATCAAAAAGTGGTAGATTCCCGGTTTCTGGGGTCATAGCGAGACTGTTCAGACCAGAGTCATCATCAAAGGCATCCTGGTCATCATGGTCATCATGGCGGGGCTGTGAGGCCTCCGTTGTCTTACTCTTCATCCAAAATCCATCAAAAAGTGGTAGATTCTCGGTTTCTGGGGTCATAGCGAGACTGCTCAGACCAGAGTCATCATCAAAGGCATCATGGTTATCCTGGTCATCCTGGTCATCATGGTCATCCTGGTCATCATGGCGGGGCTGTGAAGCCTTCGTTGTCTCACTCTTCATCCAAAAACCATCAAAAAGTGGTAGATTATCGGTTTCTGGGGTCATAGCGAGACTGCTCAGACCAGAGTCATCATCAAAGGCATCATGGTCATCATGGTGGGGCTGTGAGGCCTCGGTGGTCTCAGACTCATTATCACTGTAAGAGAAAGAAGAGATTAGTAAGACAAGAAAGGAAATAAAATGGCGCAGTGTACATGGATTATACATTCACATTCATGTATGTAACATTTCTAAAGCAGCCACAGACTAAGAGGAAAAGCCTGTCCCCTGCCATCAGGTGTGGAGTGGAATTATTATTCTCTATGGGAAATAATTGGTCTTTCTGCAGAGGTCCAACATGCCCTAGGTAGTTTGCCACTAGGTGGCCGAATAGTGTCTCTTTATAGCAAATAGTGTCTGCTATATGGAGGTGGGGCTAGGGTGGATTATAAAAGAACTATTAGGCCAGGCCAAGAGTTCCCTGAGTGAGGCCATTCTCCTGGATTGTCCCAAGAGAGATATACCTATGGAGGAGGCGGCTGTAGAGATCTCATTCCAGTGAGTAGTAATTTCCCCGGGTGGAAGGAGAGACTGTTAGAGGGAGATGGCTGCTTAAAGTGCTGTATATGCTTCCACATGTGACTGCTGTGGAGCGCCCACTAAATGCGATTGACTAGGTATCTGGAATGTATGTTGATGTAATAACGTGACCCTTAGGGTTAGGGCTAACCCCTACCCTTAAGCCTACCCCTATTCCTAACCTAACCCCTATCCCTAACCCTATCCCTAACCCTAGCCATAACCCTGAATTTCATCAGTAAAGTGCAGCAAATCTAATCACTTGTGTGGACATTCCTTCCTTGGGATATAAAGGTCAATGGCTGGGAATGTCACATGGAGGCCTCAGGCATGGAGAGGGCACAATATGGCGGAGGGTTTGCCCTTCGCAGGTCGGATAGTGTTCTAGCAAAAGGACAAGAGTGGGACAGGAAGCCATGCTTTGGCGCCAACATCCAGCCAATCACGGAGCCCCTCTTACACACTGACCTGGTGCTCCTGTTCCTGATCTAACCCTCAGTCCACCATCATTGGCGATGTTACATTGTACAAAGGAAGTTCTAATGAAGAAACTTACGTGGTGGTTGGAGAACTGCTGCAGGTATTGAATTCCACATCTTGGATGTCGGATCTTCTGGCGATGGGATCTGATGATGGGACGGCGAAGAGCTCACAATCGATCCAAAACTAAAGAGAGAAAAGTCATATTGATTATTACAGCAGCTTCAGGATGACATAAAACAGATCTATCATATAACGTCCTTCAGCTTAAAGCAGGTGAAGCAATAGATGATTTCTGATTGGTTGGTAGTTTCTGCGTTTCATCCATTACTTGACTGATTAAGCTGAAGAGGGAATAGTTTGATCCAGGGAATTGCGCCAAGTGCCTGTTTGAGGTCACAGAGGAAATGAGACAAAACTGCATTCCCTGACCACATCATTGGTTGCCTTCCTCTGGAACAAACTGCTCCTGTTTTTTAAAGACTGAACCAGACAGAGGTGAGTGGGTTTCAGCCACGTAAGAATCATAGAGGACACTTACCTCATCCAGACGGGGTCGGTTCTTAGAGTCATTCACTGTGGTGAGACTTTTCAGATCAGATTCTGGTTTGCATTCATCGGTGATTCCTTGGACGTCTGATTGTGGGGTATGAGTTGTTTCACTCTTCGTCCAAAATCCATACGAAACTATCTGTACGAGACTGCTCAGACCAGATTTAACATCAAAGGCATCATGGCGGGGCTGCGAGCCCTCGGTTAAGTCAATCTCCATCCAACATTCATCTGGGGTCATAGAGAGATTGTTCAGACCAGATCCATTATCATGGTCATCATGGCGGGGCTGTGAGGCCTTGGTGGTCTCAATCTCCATCCAAATTTCGTCTAGGAGGGTTAGATTCCCGGTTTCTGGGGTCATAGCGAGACTGCTCAGACCAGTTTCATCATCAAAGACATCCTGGTCATCATGGTCATCATGGTCATGCTGGTCATCATGGTCATCCTGGTCTTCATGGTCATCCTGGCGGGGTTGTGAGGCCTCTATTGTCTCACTCTTCGTCCAAAATCCATCAAAAAGGGGTAGATTCCCGGTTCCTGGGGTCATAGCGAGACTGTTCAGACCAGATTCATCATCATGGTCATCATGGTCATCATAGTCATCATGGTGAGGCTGTGAGGCCTCCGTTGTCTCACTCTTCATCCAAAATCCATCAAAAAGTGGTAGATTCTCGGTTCCTGGGGTCATAGCGAGACTGTTCAGACCAGAGTCATCATCAAAGGCATCCTGGTGGGGTTGTGAGGCCTCCATTGTCTCACTCTTCATCCAAAATCCATCAAAAAGGGGTAGATTCTCGGTTTCTGGGGTCATAGCGAGACTGCTCAGACCAGAGTCATCATCAAAGGCATCCTGGTCATCCTGGTCTTCATGGTCATCATGGTCATCCTGGTAATCATGGTGGGGCTGTGAGGCCTCGGTGGTCTCAGACTCATTATCACTGTAAGAGAAAGAAGAGATTAGTAAGACAAGAAAGGAAACAAAATGGCGCAGTGTACATGGATTATACATTCACATTCATGTATGTAACATTTTCCTGCATCGCCCAATTCAGTGTATTGTAGATCTAATTTGTACAAATTGAAAGCCCAATTGAATCCTTTATTTCAATCAGCCAAGTGTATTCCAGGCCCATCAAAACAGAAGGTGTTCAATGACTTCAAGTATGTTTTCTTTCTAAAGCAGCCACAGACTAAGAGGAAAAGCCCGTCCCCTGCCAGCAGGTGTGGAGTGGAATTATTATTCTCTATGGGAAAGAATTGGTCTCTCTGCAGAGGTCCAACATGCCCTAGGTAGTTTGCCACTAGGTGGCCAAATAGTGTTTCTTTATAGCAGAGAGTGTCATCAGGTGCTAGGCCCATTTTACAGCCCTCCTGTAGTGATGTCATAGGTGCGTCAAGGCCCAGTTATAAGCTAGGACGGGAGGAGCCCTAGTTGCACTTGGGATATGGGAGCCAAGTACCCCACACCAGCATAGATGTAACCAGCACATGGAGGCTGTGGACAGGGCAGGAGGCCAGGGAGGAGTAGACTTGTACCCAGGAGAGCCGGCTGTAGACCTTCTGACCCTTATGGAGGTGGGGTCTAGGGTGTATTATAAAAGAACTATTAGGCCAGATCAAGTGTTCTAGAAAAAGGACAAGAGTGGGACAGGAAGCCATGCTTTGGCGCCAACATCCAGCCAATCACGGAGCCCCTCTTACACACTGACCTGGTGCTCCTGTTCCTGATCTAACCCTCAGTCCACCATCATTGGCGATATTACATTGTACAAAGGAAGTTCTAATGAAGAAACTTACGTGGTGGTTGGAGAACTGCTGCAGGGATTGAATTCCACATCTTGGATGTCGGATCTTCTGGCGATCGGATCTGATGATGGGACAGCGAAGAGCTCACAATCGATCCAAACCTAAAGAGAAAAAAGTCATATTGATTATTACAGCAGCTTCAGGATGACATAAAACAGATCTATCATATAACGTCCTTCAGTTTAAAGCAGGTGAAGCAATAGATGATTTCTGATTGGTTGGTAGTTTCTGCGTTTCATCCATTGCTTGACTGATTAAGCTGAAGAGGGAATAGTTTGATCCAGGGAATTGCGCCAAGTGCCTGTGTGAGGTCACAGAGGAAATGAGACAAAACTGCATTCCCTGACCACATCATTGGTTGCCTTCCTCTGGAACAAACTGCTCCTGTTTTTTAAAGACTGAACCAGACAGAGGTGAGTCGGCTTCAGCCACGTAAGGAGCATAGAGGACACTTACCTCATCCAGACGGGGTCGGTTCTTAGAATCATTCACTGTGGTGAGACTTTTCAGATCGGATTCTGGTTCGCATTCATCGGTGATTCCTTGGACGTCTGATTGTGGGGTATGAGTTGTTTCACTCTTCGTCCAAAATCCATACAAAACTCTCCGTACGAGACTGCTCAGACCAGATTGCTCATCATGGCCATCATGGCGGGGCTGTGAGCCCTCGGTTAAGTCAATCTCCATCCAACATTCATCTGGGGTCATAGCGAGATTGTTCAGACCAGATCCATTATCATGGTCATCATGGCGGGGCTGTGAGGCCTTGGTGGTCTCAATCTCCATCCAAATTTCGTCTAGGAGGGTTAGATTCCCGGTTTCTGGGGTCATAGCAAGACTGCTCAGACCAGTTTCATCATCATGGTCATCATGGTGGGGCTGTGAGGCCTCGGGGGTCTCAGACTCTTTGTCACTGTAAGAGAAAGAAGAGATTAGTAACACAAGAAAGGAAACAAAATGGCGCAGTACATGGATTATACATTCACATTCATGTATGTAACATTTCACCGCATCGCCCAATTCAGTGTATTGTAGATCTAATTTGTACAAAATGAAAGCCCAATTGAATCCTTTATTTCAATCAGCCAAGTGTATTCCAGGCCCATCAATACAGAAGGTGTTCAATGACTTCAAGTATGTTTTCTTTCTAAACCAGCCAAAGACTAAGAGGAAAAGCCTGTCCCCTGCCAGCAGGTGTGGAGTGGAAATGTTATTCTCTTGGGGGGGGAAGAGCTGGTCTCTCTGCAGAGGTCCAACATGCCCCCTATTGACTCACTCCTATAGAGCTACAATCAGTAAAGCACATGCTACCTGCTGATTGGAGACCTTCAACCTTGACTCAACTTCCTATACATCTAATGGAGATCCTGTATATAGGAGTGTGGAAGTGCTGGACTGTGGTAAGCACTCCTAACCCCACACCCAAATATACACCCAGTGGAATATCTAGACCTTCAGCATAATCTGCAATGCCATTAACGTCTGGATGGAAGGATATTATATGGTCCTACTGGATAGGAGGCAGATCTGGCTTTCTGGTTATTGTCTCATAAAGTGGGCTGTCGGGCATTACATATATCACCTCTGATCATCATCTAGCACAGTGCCTTGGGGCCCTATTTCACCAACTGACACCATCAATGGGGCAGCATTCCACCAACTAACACCATCAATGGCATACCATTCCCCCTACTGACACCATCAATGAGGTACTATTCCCTCTACTGACACTATCAATGGGGTACCATTCCCTCTACTGACACCATCATTGGGGTACCATTCCCTCTACTGACACCATCATTGGGGTACCATTCTACCAACTGACACCATCAATGGGGTACCATTCTACCAACTAACACCATCAATGGGGTACCATTCCACCAACTGACACCATCAATGGGGTACCATTCCCCCTACTGACACCATCAATGTTCTCTATATATACAAAAAACATTTTTTCATTTTCTTTTGGAATCTTCTCATATAATAAATTTTATAATACCCTATACTCTCTTTATTTTTGTTGCCGTTAAAGCCCCATCCTGGGGGAACTTCTCCTTTTTCCTATCAATGGAATACCATTCCACCAACTGACACCATCAATGGGGTACCATTCCACCAACTGACACCATCAATGGGGTACCATTCCTCCTACTGACACCATCAATGGGGTACCATTCCTTCTACTGACACCATCAATGGGGTACCATTCCTTCTACTGACACCATCATAGTTACATAGTTAGTTAGTCAGGTTGAAAAAAGACACAAGTCCATCAAGTCCAACCACAAAAAATAAAAAAACAAAATAAAAAACACAGTAAAATCCTATACACCCAACTCCATACCCACAGTTGATCCAGAGGAAGGCAAAAAACCCCAGCAGAGCATGAGATCCAATTTGCTACAGCAGGGGAAAAAATTCCTTCCTGATCCCCCGAGAGGCAATCGGATTTACCCTGGATCAACTTTACCTACAAATCTTAGTACTCAGTTATATTCTGTACATTTAGGAAAGAATCAATGGGGTACCATTCCACCAACTGACACCATCAATGGGGTACCATTCCTTCTACTGACACCATCAATGGGGTACCATTCCACCAACTGACACCATCAATGGGGTACCATTCCTTCTACTGACACCATCAATGGGGTACCATTCCTCCTACTGACACCATCAATAGGGTACCATTCCACCAACTGACACCATCAATGGGGTACCATTCCTTCTACTGACACCATCAATGGGGTACCATTCCACCAACTGACACCATCAATGGGGTACCATTCCTTCTACTGACACCATCAATGGGGTACCATTCCTCCTACTGACACCATCAATAGGGTACCATTCCACCAACTGACACCATCAATGGGGTACCATTCCACCAACTGACACCATCAATGGGGTACCATCCCACCAACTGACACCATCAATGGGGTACTATTTCTCCCATTAAAACCAATGCTGGGGCACTGATGCCGGGGGAGGGGACTTTCTACACCCACTAGCCACAGTCCGGCTCCCCTAAGGCCTGAAGGACAGTAAACTGGCCCTTTACTTAGAAAGTTTGGAGACCCCTGACCTAGCCAATTGGTTCTTTGTTGCCATAAGTTCCCCCCCCCAGACATTGTCTCTTCGGGTGATTGGAATAAATATTGTAGGGTCACGGGACCCGATGCCTCCCAAGTAAGATATTGGGGGCATTTTTGGTTTTGTCCAATAATCCAGAGCAACGATCGTCTGGATCGGAAATCAGTTTAGAATATTCAGGAAACAAAATGAATGAATGTTACTATGGACAGCCAAATGGCAGCAAAACTTCCTCCCATGACTCTCTTCTTCCAAACCTGACCCGAGGGGTCCTGGCCTGGTGAGAAGGAGGGGGGGGGTGGTGCTGCTCGTGTTCCCAATCTTACCATCATCACTGAATATGTTACATTGTACACAGGAAACTGTAATGAAGATACTTACATTTCAATGGATGAGATTTGTCCGATTTCCTTTTGGGCCTCGTCTCGTTGGCTTTCCAGCTCCGCCTTTCTTGCCCGAGCTTTCTGTAGAAGTTCTCTTTTTCTTTCTCTGGTCAGCTGCCTTCCTTCTTTGTCCCACTCGGCTTTCAATGCGTAAGCTTTCTGTAAAAGTCTTTGCTTCTTCCCTCCTCTCCTCTCCTCTGCTTTCTTCAGCTCCCCGCCTGTCTGCTCCACCACCTTACTCTCCTCCACCTTCTTCTCCTCCACCTTACTCTCCTCCACCTTCTTCTTCTCCACCTTACTCTTCTCCTCCACCTTACTCTCCTCCACCTTACTCTCCTCCACCTTACTCTCCTCCACCTTCTTCTCCACCACCTTACTCTCCTCCACCTTCTTCTCCTCCACCTTACTCTCCTCTACCTTACTCTCCTCCACCTTCTTCTCCTCCACCTTTCTCTCCTCCACCTTCTTCTCCTCCACCTTACTCTCCTCCACCTTACTCTCCTCCACCTTCTTCTCCTCCACCTTACTCTCCTCCACCTTCTTCTCCTCCACCTTACTCTCCTCCACCTTCTTCTCCTCCACCTTACTCTCCTCCACCTTACTCTCCTCCACCTTCTTCTCCTCCACCTTCTTCTCCTCCACCTTACTCTCCTCCACCTTACTCTTCTCTATCTCGGCTTTTCTTGCCCGAGCTTTCTGTAGAAGTTCTCTTTTCCTTTCTCTGGTCAGCTGCCTTCCTTCTTTCTCCACCTTCTTCTCCACCACTTTCTTCTCCTCCATCTCGGCTTCTCCACTCTTCAGCTGCTTAACTTGTTTCTCCCAGTCTGCTTTCATTGCACGGAATTTCCTCCATTCCTCCTCCGTTATTCTCTTAATTTCCGCCATGGTTTCTTTAGCTTTGTTCAGGAATTCTCTCCTCTCCTTCGCCTTTCTTTCCGCCTCCATTCTCATTCCCATCACTACTTCTGAGAACTCTCCCATCTCTGCTCTCGGTAAACTCATCCTCGAGCCTAAAATCTCCTCTCCTAAAATCTCCTCTCCTAAAATCTCCTCTCCTAAAATCTCCTCTCCTAAAAACTCCTCTCCTAAAAACTCCTCTCCTAAAAACTCCTCTCCTAAAAACTCCTCTCCTAAAAACTCCTCTCCTAAAAACTCCTCTCCTTCCTCTCTGGTAATAAATCGCTTTGAACCTATAAAAGAAAAAAAAAGAAAAGGTTAGTAGACATTCAGATTTTAAAGAGAAACTTCATTTCAAAACATTTTCTTTTACATTTGTATTCAGTGGGGGGGCGGGGCTTAAACTTTTCTGAGGTTTTCCTTGTTTTCTATGTCCTGCCTGGGAAAGTTTCCTGCACTTCCTGTCATCTCAGGAGGAAAAGGAAGTGAGGGAAAGTCTACCAAGCAAATCACAGATGGCAGTAAAAAACACCAACCGAGGTTCTATCCCTTCCCCACCCGAAACCCGGAATTCTGATAAAGAGTTGCGGATTATTTTCAATGAGGAACATTTTGAAGGTCCTAAATAAGAGCGGGACTAATTATTTATTCAAATCTAGAAAAACCAAAACCCCCTCCCCCCCTATATACTGTATATACCATAATCAATCAATTACACCTATCTATGAATGATAGAAAATGTATATACAGTAATACCTTGGTTTGAGAGTAACTTGGTTTGAGAGCGTTTTGCAAGAGAAGCAAACATTTTTTGATAAATTTTGCCTTGATATACAAGCGATGTCTTGATATAAGAGCAGCGTCATGTCACAGCTGAGTATAAAAGAGAAGAGAGGCTCCTCCTCTAAGTGTAGCAATATGGTTACATGTAATGAAGGGACAACATTTAGCAACTTATTGCTACACTTAGAGGCGCCTCTCTTCTCTTTTATACTCTGTAACAAAAAATGCTTTGATATACAAGCGCTTTGGATTACAAGCATGTTTCTGGAACAAATTATGTATACTGTATTTAAATATATATCTTTTACTGCATGTGTGTATATATGTAAAATCCTCTCTGTAATATCAATGCCCTCCAATAACACTGATCAATAATGAGAGATCTGGAGGGATTTTCTTTCCCATCAGATTTATTATTATTTTTATATATATTTTTTATAAATTAATGAATTGATGAGAAGCAGAGAATTGTGGGAAATATTAAAATATCACTGGGATCAGCTAAAAACAACTGCCGTATATATATATATATATATATATTATTATTATTTTTTATAGGGCTGTCCAGATACCGATACCAGTATCGGTATCGGGACCGATACCGAGTATTTGCGGGAGTACTCGTACTCGCGCAAATACCCCCGATACCTAAATAGAATACTTCCCCCCCCCCTTTCCCCCCCCCGCCGCTGCCGCCGCTGCCGCCGCATCGCGCCGCCGCATCGAGGGACATGGCTAGAGGGACATTGCTGCATATGTGAGGGACATGGCTAGAGGGACATTGCTGCATATGTGAGGGACATGGCTGCATATGTGAGGGACATGGCTAGAGGGACATTGCTGCATATGTGAGGGACATTGCTGCATATGTGAGGGACATGGCTAGAGGGACATGGCTGCATATGTGAGGGACATGGCTAGAGGGACATTGCTGCATATGTGAGGGACATGGCTAGAGGGACATTGCTGCATATGTGAGGGACATGGCTAGAGGGACATGGCTGCATATGTGAGGGACATGGCTAGAGGAACATGGCTGCATATGTGAGGGACATGGCTAGAGGGACATGGCTGCATATGTGGGGGACATGGCTGCATATGGGGGGGGGACATGGCTGCATTTGGGGACACATTTAAAAAAAGTATCGGTATTCGGTATCGGCGACTACTTGAAAAAAGGTATCGGTACTTGTACTCGGTCCTAAAAAAGTGGTATCGGGACAACCCTAATTTTTTATTTATATATTTTTCAACAAATATTGATCTATCATGTTATGGAGACTCTTATTATCAATCTGATATTGAATATATAAAATCCTCTCTGTGATATCAATGCGCTCCAATAACAATGATCAATAATCAGAATGAAGCCTCTATGGAGGGATTTTCTTTCCCATCAAATTTATTTAAAAAAAAAAAAACTCAAATCTGATTCTCTGAATTTAACTGAAAATTCAGTTTGGATTCAAATCTAGAAAAACCCAAACCCCCCTCCCCCGCTATATACTGTATATACATAATCAATCAATTACATCTATCTGTGATTAATAGAAAATGTATATATACTGTAATTAAATATATATATTTTACTGTATGTGTGTATATATATATATATATATATATATATATATATATATATATATATATATATATATATATTTTTTTTTTTTTTTTTTAATAAATAATATATAATTATTACATTTTTTTATTTATATATTTTTCAATAAATATTGATCTATCTATCATGTTATGGAGACTCTTATTATCAATCTGATATTTAATATATAAAATCCTCTCTGTAATATCAATGTTCTCCAATAACAATGATCAATAATCAGAGATCTGGAGGGATTTTCTTTCCCATCAAATTTATAAAAAAATAATATATATATATATTTCTATATATTTGTGTAAATGGATGAATAGAGGAGAAGCAGAGAATTGTGGGAAATGTGTGATGTCAGATTATTGTGGGTATGTCGGGTGGAAATCTGTCCCGGGACTCAGGAGAGGAGAAAAGATGAACCTACCTTTGCGGTGTTCCGGAACAAATTACACCCAGCAGAGGGCAGCAGCTGCTAAATGGCAGTTGGCTCCTCTCACAGCTGTAAATAACTTGTTCTGGTAAACAAGGTCAGTCTATTATGGTGAATACGGTAAAACCGTTAGACAGTGGGAGCTGATATTGTGGTAAACAGGGTCAGTCTATTATGGTGAATACGGTAAGACTGTTAGACAGTGGGAGCTGATATTGTGGTAAACAAGTCCAGTCTATTATGGTGAATACGGTAAGACTGTTAGACAGTGGGAGCTGATATTGTGGTAAACAAGTCCAGTCTATTATGGTGAATACGGTAAAACCGTTAGACAGTGGGAGCTGATATTGTGGTAAACAAGGTCAGTCTATTATGGTGAATACGGTAAAACCGTTAGACAGTGGGAGCTGATATTGTGGTAAACAGGGTCAGTCTATTATGGTGAATACGGTAAGACTGTTAGACAGTGGGAGCTGATATTGTGGTAAACAAGGTCAGTCTATTATGGTGAATACGGTAAAACCGTTAGACAGTGGGAGCTGATATTGTGGTAAACACGGTCAGTCTATTATGGTGAATACGGTAAAACCGTTAGACAGTGGGAGCTGATATTGTGGTAAACAGGGTCAGTCTATTATGGTGAATACGGTAAGACTGTTAGACAGTGGGAGCTGATATTGAGGTTAACAAGGTCAGTCTATTATGGTGAATACGGTAAAACCGTTAGACAGTGGGAGCTGATATTGTGGTAAAAGGGTCAGTCTATTATGGTGAATACGGTAAAACCGTTAGACAGTGGGAGCTGATATTGTGGTAAACAAGTCCAGTCTATTATGGTGAATACGGTAAAACCGTTAGACAGTGGGAGCTGATATTGTGGTAAACAAGGTCAGTCTATTATGGTGAATACGGTAAGGCCCCTTTCAGACGTCCGCTCCGCCTGTCCGTTATTACAAGTCCGTTAACGGACTTGTAATACATCCCTATGGGATCGCGTCTGTTAGCGGATTGAGCATCCGCGTCCGTCGGGATCCGGTTTTCGGACGGAAGAAAACCTTATTTTTCTTCCGTCCGGCGGAACGGAACTGATGCAGACGGACAGACCGTCCGTCTGCATCTGGTTCCCCATAGGGCAGAGCGGAGCTGAGATAGGGCGGTCTCTGCACTGTGTGCAGGGACCGCCCTATCCGCCGACAGCTCAGCGGGGATCCCCGCTGAGCCGACGGAGACACACGGAGCGGACCCAGAAACGGTCCGCTCCGTGTGAAAGAGCCCTAAAACTGTTGGAGGATTGTGGGAGATGTAGTTGTAAATAACTTGTTCTGTGCAGACGCATTCAAATCAGCCAATCCCGTGTCAGCAGTGGAACGCGGAATGTAAATTAGTGGCAACGGAACCCGAGAGGCTTCTTTCACAAAGCTCTAACACAAGGCTGAGGCAGCTGGCTGTAATTTCCAAATATCATTGGGATCAGCTAAAAACAAACTGCCACTTCCCAACTGCCACTGACAGGCACCACTCAGGGAGGATTGTAACTGACATCACATGACTGATAAGAAAGGTCACCCCCCCCCCCCATGTGTGGGATCTTTGTGATCTGTGACCTCAGACAGTTTTCTCTGAAAATTCAGTTTGGATTCAAATATAGAAAAATCAATCCCTCCTATATACTGTATATACATAATCAATCTATTACATCTATCTATGGATGATAGGAAATGAATATATACTGTATATAGATATATATATATTACTGTATGTGTGTATATAGAGAGATATTGATCCATCATGTTATGGAGACTCTTATTATCAATCTGATATTTAATCTATAAAATCCTCTCTGTGATATCAATGCCCTCCAATAACAATGATCAATAATCAGAGATCTGGAGGGATTTTCTTTCCCATCAGATTTATAAATAATAATATTTCTCTATATTTGTGTAAAGGGAGGAATGGGGGAGAAGCAGAGGATTGTGGGAAATGTGTCGGAATATTCCGGGGTGTCGGGGGGAAATCTGTCCCGGGACTCAGGAGAGGAGAAAAGATGGACTTACCTTCGCGGTGCTCAGGAACAAATGGTCCCCTCTCCCGGGCCGAGCCTCTTTTATTGGGGTTGGCTCCTCCCACTTGTGTGATGTCACAATGTGTTATGTGCATATCAAATCAGCCAATCCCGTGTCAGCAGTGGAACTCTAACTGCAAATCAGATCTACTTGTTGCCGTGGCAACAGAACCCGAGAGGGGGAGACAATTGTTATTCCCCCCCTCTGTGTATATATTATATATACTGTATAGGTGACTCTCTCTGTATATATTATATATACTGTATAGGTGACTCTCTCTGTGTGTGTATATATTATATATACTGTATAGGTGACTCTGTATATATTATATATACTGTATAAGTGACTCTCTCTCTGTATATATTATATATACTGTATAGGTGACTCTCTGTATATATTATATATACCGTATAGGTGACTCTCTCTCTGTATATATTATATACACTGTATAGGTGACTCTCTGTATATTATATATACTGTATAGGTGACTCTCTCTGTGTATATTATATATACTGTATAGGTGACTCTCTGTGTATATATTATATATACTTATAGGTGACTCTCTCTCTCTGTATATATTGTATATACTGTATAGGTGACTCTCTCTCTGTATATATACTGTATAAGTGACTCTCTCTCTGTATATATTATATATACTGTATAGGTGACTCTCTGTATATATTATATATACTGTATAGGTGACTCTCTGTATATATTATATATACTGTATAGGTGACTCTCTCTCTGTATATATTATATATACTGTATAGGTGACTCTCTCTGTATATATTATATATATTGTATAGGTGACTCTGTATATATTATATATACTGTATAGGTGACTCTCTGTATATATTATATATACTGTATAGATGACTCTCTCTGTATATATTATATATACTGTATAGGTGACTCTCTGTATATATTATATATACTGTATAGGTGACTCTCTCTCTGTATATATTATATATACTGTATAGGTGACTCTCTCTGTATATATTATATATACTGTATAGGTGACTCTCTGTATATATTATATATACTGTATAGGTGACTCTCTCTGTATATATTATATATACTGTATAGGTGACTCTCTGTATATATTATATATACTGTATAGGCGACTCTCTGTATATATTATATATACTGTATAGGTGACTCTCTCTCTGTATATATTATATATACTGTATAGGGGACTCTCTCTGTATATATTATATATACTGTATAGGCGACTCTCTGTATATATTATATATACTGTATAGGTGACTCTCTCTCTGTATATATTATATATACTGTATAGGGGACTCTCTCTGTATATATTATATATACTGTATAGGGGACTCTCTCTGTATATATTATATATACTGTATAGATGACTCTCTCTGTATATATTATATATACTGTATAGGTGACTCTCTGTATATATTATATATACTGTATAGGTGACTCTCTCTGTATATATTATATATACTGTATAGGTGACTCTCTCTGTATATATTATATATACTGTATAGGTGACTCTCTGTATATATTATATATACTGTATAGGTGACTCTCTCTCTGTATATATTATATATACTGTATCGGTGACTCTCTCTGTATATATTATATATACTGTATAGGTGACTCTCTCTGTATATATTATATATATTGTATAGGTGACTCTGTATATATTATATATACTGTATAGGTGACTCTCTGTATATATTATATATACTGTATAGGTGACTCTCTCTATATATTATATATACTGTATAGGTGACTCTCTGTATATATTATATATACTGTATAGGTGACTCTCTGTGTATATTATATATACTGTATAGGTGACTCTCTGTATATATTATATATACTGTATAGGTGACTCTATCTGTATATATTATATATATTGTATAGGTGACTCTCTCTCTGTATATATTATATATACTGTATAGGTGACTCTCTGTATATATTATATATACTGTATATGTGACTCTCTGTGTATATATTATATATACTATATAGGTGACAATGTATATATTATATATACTGTATAGGTGACTCTCTCTCTGTATATATTATATATACTGTATAGGCGACTCTCTGTATATATTATATATACTGTATAGGTGACTCTCTGTATATATTATATATACGGTATAGGTGACTCTGTATATATTATATATACTGTATAGGTGACTCTCTCTCTGTATATATTATATATACGGTATAGGTGACTCTCTCTCTGTATATATTATATATACTGTATAGATGACTCTCTGTATATATTATATATACTGTATAGGTGACTCTCTCTGTATATATTATATATATTGTATAGGTGACTCTGTATATATTATATATACTGTATAGACGACTCTCTCTGTATATATTATATATACTGTATAGGTGACTCTCTCTCTGTATATATACTGTATAAGTGACTCTCTCTCTGTATATATTATATATACTGTATAGGTGACTCTCTGTGTATATTATATATACTGTATAGGTGACTCTCTGTATATATTATATATACTGTATAGGTGACTCTCTCTCTGTATATATTATATATACTGTATAGGTGACTCTCTCTGTATATATTATATATACTGTATATGTGACTCTCTGTGTATATATTATATATACTATATAGGTGACAATGTATATATTATATATACTGTATAGGTGACTCGCTCTGTATATATTATATATACTGTATAGGCGACTCTCTGTATATATTATATATACTGTATAGGTGACTCTCTGTATATATTCTGTATAGGGGACTCTCTGTATATATTATATATACGGTATAGGTGACTCTGTATATATTATATATACTGTATAGGTGACTCTCTCTGTATATATTATATATACTGTATAGGTGACTCTGTATATATTCTGTATAGGGGACTCTCTGTATATATTATATATACTGTATAACACAGGCTGGGGTCAGCAACAGGCAGACAATGATACAGAAGCCGGCAGGCAAGGCGGGTCATACATTGGAAGGTCGGGTCGAAGGAAAAATCAGAAACCTGCTGAAGACCCCAAATGTCCACTTCATAGAGACCATTTTGTGGCGCACACGAGCGCCTACACACCGCGCATATCACGCTCACGTGTCTAGTACTGCAATGTGAACCCTCCCCCTCCCCCCACCATACACACACATACAGCTCCTGCACTGGGTATTGCAGTCCAGCAGGGGGCAGTAGTGAGACCACAGAAGTCTACAATGTCCTATTAGAAGGATTCTTACCCCCGGCGGCCCCTCATAGTGGAGGAGAATCCCGGCGGCCCCTCATAGTGGAGGAGAATCCCGGTGGCGGAGTGTCGGGACGTCCACGGTGTGTCGGCGGTGACTTCCCTCTGACGGCTCCTCCG
This sequence comes from Rana temporaria, assembly GCF_905171775.1. Classification (NCBI taxonomy): domain Eukaryota; kingdom Metazoa; phylum Chordata; class Amphibia; order Anura; family Ranidae; genus Rana; species Rana temporaria. Next base: position 481,020,132 of record NC_053492.1, on the reverse strand, counting down.
GGGTTCTTCCAGCTGTGAGGAGAAAGGAGAAGTGTTCAGACAATTTCCTCTTCCACCCAACCGAGGAAAAGTGAGACGTGTGACGTCACCCAACCGGCAACTTACCAAATATAGGCGACCGCCGCCGCGCAAAGCCAAGGACCCCACCCATGGGAGGGCACCGCATAATCCATCACCCACCCATGAGAGGGCAGCACCTAGTAACCCATCCATGAGAGGGCAGCACCTAGCGACCCATCCATGAGAGGGCAGCACCTAGTGACCCATCCATGAGAGGGCAGCACCTAGCGACCCATCCATGAGAGGGCAACACCTAGTGACCCATCCATGGGAGGGCAGCACCTAGCGACCCACCCATAGGAGGGCAGCACCTAGCGACCCATCCATGGGAGGGCATCACCTAGCGACCCACCCATGGGAGGGCAGCACCTAGCGACCCATCCATGAGAGGGCAGCACCTAGTGACCCATCCATGGGAGGGCAGCACCTAGCGACCCATCCATAAGAGGGCAGCACCTAGCGACCCACCCATGAGAGGGCAGCACCTAGCGACCCATCCATGAGAGGGCAGCACCTAGCGACCCATCCATGAGAGGGCAACACCTAGCGACCCATCCATGGGAGGGCAGCACCTAGCAACCCATCTATAATAGGGCAACACCTAGCGACCCACCCATGGGAGGGCAGCACCTAGTGACCCATCCACAATAGGGCAACACCTAGCGACCCACCCATGGGAGGGCAGCACCTAGCGACCCATCCATAGGAGGGCAGCACCTAGCGACCCACCCATGGGAGGGCAGCACCTAGCGACCCATCCATGAGAGGGCAGCACCTAGCCACCCACCCATGGGAGGGCAGCACCTAGCCACCCACCCATGAGAGGGCAGCACCTAGCGACCCACCCATGGGAGGGCAGCACCTAGCGACCCATCCATAAGAGGGCAGCACCTAGCGACCCACCCATGAGAGGGCAGCACCTAGCGACCCATCCATAAGAGGGCAGTACCTAGCGACCCACCCATGAGAGGGCAGCACCTAGCGACCCACCCATAGGAGGGCAGCACCTAGCGACCCATCCATAAGAGGGCAGCACCTAGCGACCCACCCATGAGAGGGCAGCACCTAGCGACCCATCCATAAGAGGGCAGTACCAAGCGACCCACCCATGAGAGGGCAGCACCTAGCGACCCACCCATAGGAGGGCAGCACCTAGTGACCCATCCATGAGAGGGCAGCACCTAGCGACCCATCCATGGGAGGGCAGCACCTAGTGACCCATCCATAGGAGGGCAGCACCTAGCGACCCACCCATAGGAGGGCAGCACCTAGTGACCCATCCATAGGAGGGCAGCACCTAGCGACCCACCCATAGGAGGGCAGCACCTAGCAACCCACCCATAAGAGGGCAGCACCTAGCGACCCACCCATAAGAGGGCAGCACCTAGCGACCCATCCATAAGAGGGCAACACCCAGCGACCCACCCATGAGAGGGCAGCACCTAGCGACCCATCCATAAGAGGGCAACACCCAGCGACCCACCCATGAGAGGGCAGCACCTAGTGACCCATCCATGAGAGGGCAGCACCTAGTGACCCATCCATGAGAGGGCAGCACCTAGCGACCCATCCATGGGAGGGCAGCACCTAGCGACCCACCCATAGGAAGGCAGCACCTAGCGACCCACCCATAGGAAGGCAGTACCTAGCGACCAACCCATGGGAGGGCAGCACCTAGTGACCCACCCATGGGAGGGCAGCACCTAGTGACCCACCCATGGGAGGGCAGCACCTAGCGACCCATCCATGAGAGGGCAGCACCTAGCGACCCATCCATGGGAGAGCAGCACCTAGCGACCCATCCATAGGAGGGCAGCACCTAGCGACCCACCCATGAGAGGGCAGCACCTAGCGACCCATCCATAAGAGGGCAGCACCTAGCGACCCATCCATGAGAGGGCAGCACCTAGCGACCCATCCATGGGAGGGCAGCACCTAGCGACCCACCCATGGGAGGGCAGCACCTAGCGACCCACCCATGAGAGGGCAACACCTAGCGACCCATCCATGAGAGGGCAGCACCTAGCGACCCATCCATGGGAGGGCAGCACCTAGTGACCCATCCATGGGAGGGCAGCACCTAGCGACCCATCCATGAGAGGGCAACACCTAGCGACCCATCCATGAGAGGGCAGCACCTAGCGACCCATCCATGGGAGGGCAGCACCTAGCGACCCATCCATGGGAGGGCAGCACCTAGTGACCCATCTATGAGAGGGCAGCACCTAGCGACCTATCCATGAGAGGGCAGCACCTAGCGACCCATCCATGAGAGGGCAGCACCTAGTGACCCATCCATAGGAGGGCAGCACCTAGCGACCCACCCATGAGAGGGCAGCACCTAGCGACCCACCCATAGGAGGGCAGCACCTAGCGACCCATCCATAGGAGGGCAGCACCTAGCGACCTATCCATGAGAGGGCAGCACCTAGCGACCCATCCATGAGAGGGCAGCACCTAGTGACCCATCCATGAGAGGGCAGCACCTAGTGACCCATCTATGAGAGGGCAACACCTAGCGACCCATCCATAAGAGGGCAGCACCTAGCGACCCATCCATGAGAGGGCAGCACCTAGCAAACCCACCCATGGGAAGGCAGCACCTAGCGACCCACCCATGAGAGGGCAGCAACTAGCGACCCACCCATGGGAGGGCAGCACCTAGTGACCTATCCATGAGAGGGCAGCACCTAGCGACCTATCCATGAGAGGGCAGCACCTAGCGACCCATCCATAAGAGGGCAGCACCTAGCGACCCATCCATGAGAGGGCAGCACCTAGCGACCCATCCATGGGAGGGCAGCACCTAGCGACCCATCCATGGGAGGGCAGCACCTAGTGACCCATCTATGAGAGGGCAGCACCTAGCGACCTATCCATGAGAGGGCAGCACCTAGCGACCCATCCATGAGAGGGCAGCACCTAGCGACCCATCCATGAGAGGGCAGCACCTAGTGACCCATCTATGAGAGGGCAGCACCTAGCGACCTATCCATGGGAGGGCAGCACCTAGCGACCCATCCATGAGAGGGCAGCACCTAGTGACCCATCCATAGGAGGGCAGCACCTAGCGACCCACCCATGAGAGGGCAGCACCTAGCGACCCACCCATAGGAGGGCAGCACCTAGCGACCCATCCATAGGAGGGCAGCACCTAGCGACCCATCGATGAGAGGGCAGCACCTAGCGACCCACCCATGAGAGGGCAGCACCTAGCGACCCATCCATAGGAGGGCAGCACCTAGCGACCCATCCATGGGAGGGCAGCACCTAGCGACCCATCCATGGGAGGGCAGCACCTAGCGACCCATCCATGGGAGGACAGCACCTAGTGACCCATCTATGAGAGGGCAGCACCTAGCGACCTATCCATGAGAGGGCAGCACCTAGCGACCCATCCATGAGAGGGCAGCACCTAGTGACCCATCCATAGGAGGGCAGCACCTAGCGACCCACCCATGAGAGGGCAGCACCTAGCGACCCACCCATAGGAGGGCAGCACCTAGCGACCCATCCATAGGAGGGCAGCACCTAGCGACCTATCCATGAGAGGGCAGCACCTAGCGACCCACCCATGAGAGGGCAGCACCTAGCGACCCACCCATGAGAGGGCAGCACCTAGTGACCCATCTATGAGAGGGCAGCACCTAGCGACCTATCCATGAGAGGGCAGCACCTAGCGACCCATCCATAAGAGGGCAGCACCTAGCGACCCACCCATGGGAGGGCAGCACCTAGCGACCCACCCATAGGAGGGCAGCACCTAGCGACCCATCCATAGGAGGGCAGCACCTAGCGACCCATCGATGAGAGGGCAGCACCTAGCGACCCATCCATAAGAGGGCAGCACCTAGCGACCCACCCATAGGAGGGCAGCACCTAGTGACCCACCCATGGGAGGGCAGCACCTAGCGACCCATCCATAAGAGGGCAGCACCTAGCGACCCATCCATAAGAGGGCAGCACCTAGCGACCCACCCATGGGAGGGCAGCACCTAGCGACCCACCCATAGGAAGGCAGTACCTAGCGACCCATCCATAAGAGGGCAGCACCTAGTGACCCACCCATGGGAGGGCAGCACCTAGCGACCCATCCATGGGAGGGCAGCACCTAGTGACCCATCCATAAGAGGGCAGCACCTAGCGACCCATCCATAAGAGGGCAGCACCTAGTGACCCACCCATGGGAGGGCAGCACCTAGCGACCCATCCATAAGAGGGCAGCACCTAGCGACCCACCCATAGGAAGGCAGTACCTAGCGACCCACCCATGGGAGGGCAGCACCTAGCGACCCATCCATGGGAGGGCAGCACCTAGTGACCCACCCATGGGAGGGCAGCACCTAGCGACCCATCCATAAGAGGGCAGCACCTAGCGACCCATCCATGAGAGGGCAGCACCTAGTAACCCATCCATGGGAGGGCAGCACCTAGCGACCCATCCATAAGAGGGCAGCACCTAGCGACCCACCCATGGGAGGGCAGCACCTAGCGACCCACCCATAGGAGGGCAGCACCTAGCGACCCATCCATGAGAGGGCAACACCTAGCGACCCACCCATGAGAGGGCAGCACCTAGCGACCCATCCATGAGAGGGCAACACCTAGCGACCCACCCATGGGAGGGCAGCACCCAGCGACCCATCCATAGGAGGGCAGCACCTAGCGACCCACCCATGAGAGGGCAGCACCTAGCGACCCATCCATAAGAGGGCAGCACCTAGCGACCCATCCATAGGAGGGCAGCACCTAGCGACCCACCCATGAGAGGGCAACACCTAGCGACCCACCCATGAGAGGGCAGCACCTAGCGACCCACCCATGAGAGGGCAGCACCCAGCGACCCACCCATGGGAGGGCAACACCCAGCGACCCATCCATGGGAGGGCAGCACCTAGCGACCCATCCATGGGAGGGCAGCACCCAGCGACCCATCCATAGGAGGGCAGCACCTAGCGACCCACCCATGAGAGGGCAGCACCTAGCGACCCACCCATGAGAGGGCAGCACCTAGCGACCCATCCATAAGAGGGCAGCACCTAGCGACCCATCCATAAGAGGGCAGCACCTAGCGACCCATCCATAAGAGGGCAGCACCTAGCGACCCATCCATGGGAGGGCAACACCTAGCGACCCATCCATGGGAGGGCAGTACCTAGCGACCCATCCATAAGAGGGCAACACCTAGCGACCCATCCATGGGAGGGCAGCACCTAGCGACCCATCCATAGGAGGGCAGTACCTAGTCAACTTAGGTGGTGCCCACATTGCCAGTGACATGTAGTACCCCGTAGCTCTTGAAGAACCTGGTGAAGGTGATAGTCCCCTCCCCCATACCTGGTGAAGGTGATAGTCCCTCCCCCCCATACCTGGTAAAGGTGATAGTCCCCTCCCCCCATACCTGGTGAAGGTGATAGTCCCCTCCCCCCATACCTGGTGAAGGTGATAGTCCCCTCCCCCCCATACCTAGTGAAGGTGATAGTCCCTCCCCCCATACCTGGTGAAGGTGATAGTCCCCTCCCCCCATACCTGGTGAAGGTGATAGTCCCCTCCCCCCCATACCTAGTGAAGGTGATAGTCCCTCCCCCCATACCTGGTGAAGGTGATAGTCCCCTCCCCCCATACCTGGTGAAGGTGATAGTCCTCTCCTCCCATACCTGGTGAAGGTGATAGTCCCCTCCCCCATACCTGGTGAAGGTGATAGTCCCCTCCCCCCATACCTGGTGAAGGTGATAGTCCCCTCCCCCCCATACCTAGTGAAGGTGATAGTCCCTCCCCCCATACCTGGTGAAGGTGATAGTCCCCTCCCCCCATACCTGGTGAAGGTGGATCCACTCACCTCAGTCACTATCTCGGGTTCCGCTGGGGGGGGGGGGGGTGATCGCTCCTCTGCCCTCCCCCTCTGATAACGTCATCCCTTTCCTTCCCCTGAGAGAAACCCTTCATCCAATAGGAAGCGTCCTCTTCTCTCAGGCAGCGATGAGGTCACCTGATAAAGGACCCCTCCGGCGGCCGTCCAATAGGAAATGTCCGTGTCTCACAGGCAGTGAGGAGGTCACCTATGGAAGGACCCCTACAGGAAGTAAACAGAAGAGGAGCGGGTCATGTGATCAGGACTTCCTGTAAGTACAATGGAGGGGCGCGGAGGAGGGTTTATAGAGACATTTGGGGGAAATTTCTACCCTGGAGGGGCCAAAACACCTCACTTCCCCAGTCACAGGCCCGAACCCCCCCCAATAACTCCGAATGTCCCCAATAGGGACACACCTTCTGGGTTCCCCTCACTTCCTGTTGTGTCTATGGGACAGGAAGTGAAGGGGAATCTCCCCAATAGGGACACACCTGGGTACCCCTCACTTCCTGTTGTGTCTATAGGACAGGAAGTGAAGGGGAATCTCCCCAATGGGGACACACCTTCTGAGTACCCCTCACTTCCTGTTGTGTCTTTGGGACAGGAAGTGAGGGGGAATCTCCCCAATGGTGACACACCTTCTGGGTTCCCCTCACTTCCTGTTGTGTCTATGGGACAGGAAGTGAGGGGGAATCTCCCCAATGGTGACACACCTTCTGGGTTCCCCTCACTTCCTGTTGTGTCTATGGGACAGGAAGTGAGGGGGAATCTCCCCAATGGGGACACACCTTCTGAGTTCCCCTCACTTCCTGTTGTGTCTTACCAACATTCCTGGAAAACCCTCACATCCCACTTTGTTGCTAGGATACGACAACCAATGTCTTCTACATCGCAGGGAGGGAGCGTCCTCCACACCACACAGAACACGGGGGGTAATAACTGGGAGTTATGTGTCCGGGCTTCTGAGGGTCCGACTGGAACCGGACCCCTAATGACCGTCATACAAGGCTGGACTGATTACTAAATGTCTGTGGAGCCCCTCCCATCTCTGGCCACCAGCCCCTCCCATTTCTGGCCACCAGCCCCTCCTATCCTCTTCCATCTCTGGCCACCATCCCCTTCCATCTCTGACCACCATCCCCTTCCATCTCTGACCACCATCCCCTTCCATCTCTGACCACCAGCCCCTTCCATCTCTGACCACCAGCCCTTTCCATCTCTGACCACCAGCCCCTTCCATCTCTGACCACCAGCCCCTTCCATCTCTGACCACCATCCCCTTCCATCTCTGGCCACCATCCCCTTCCATCTCTGGCCACCATCCCCTTCCATCTCTGACCACCAGCCCCTTCCATCTCTGACCACCAGCCCCTTCCATCTCTGGCAACCAGCCCCTTCCATCTCTGGCCACCAGCCCCCTCCATCTCTGGCCACCAGCCCCTTCCATCTCTGGCCACCAGCCCCTCCCATCTCTGGCAACCAGCCCCTTCCATCTCTGGCCACCAGCCCCCTCCATCTCTGGCCACCAGCCCCTTCCATCTCTGGCCACCAGCCCCCTCCATCTCTGGCCACCAGCCCCTTCCATCTCTGGCCACCAGCCCCTCCCATCTCTGGCCACCAGCCCCTTCCATCTCTGGCCACCAGCCCCTCCCATCTCTGGCCACCAGCCCCTTCCATCTCTGGCCACCAGCCCCTTCCATCTCTGGCCACCAGCCCCCTCCATCTCTGGCCACCAGCCCCTTCTATCTCTGGCAACCAGCCCCTTCCATCTCTGGCCACCAGCCCCCTCCATCTCTGGCCACCAGCCCCTTCCATCTCTGGCAACCAGCCCCTTCCATCTCTGGCCACCAGCCCCCTCCATCTCTGGCCACCAGCCCCTTCCATCTCTGGCCACCAGCCCCCTCCATCTCTGGCCACCAGCCCCTTCCATCTCTGGCCACCAGCCCCCTCCATCTCTGGCCACCAGCCCCTTCCATCTCTGGCAACCAGCCCCTTCCATCTCTGACCACCAGCTCCTTCCATCTCTGGCCACCAGCCCCTTCCATCTCTGGCCACCAGCCCCTTCCATCTCTGGCCACCAGCCCCTCCCATCTCTGGCCACCAGCCCCTTCCATCTCTGGCCACCAGCTCCTTCCATCTCTGGCCACCAGCCCCTCCCATCTCTGGCCACCAGCCCCTCCCATCTGACCACCAGCTCCTTCCATCTCTGGCCACCAGCCCCTCCCATCTCTGGCCACCAGCCCTTCCATCTCTGGCTACCAGCCCCTCCCATCTCTGGCCACCAGCCCCTCCCATCTCTGGCCACCAGCCCCTTCCATCTCTGTCCACCAGCCCCTCCCATCTCTGGCAACCAGCCCCTTCCATCTCTGGCCACCAGCCCCCTCCATCTCTGGCCACCAGCCCCTTCCATCTCTGGCCACCAGCCCCCTCCATCTCTGGCCACCAGCCCCTTCCATCTCTGGCCACCAGCCCCCTCCATCTCTGGCCACCAGCCCCCTCCATCTCTGGCCACCAGCCCCTTCCATCTCTGGCCACCAGCCCCTCCCATCTCTGGCCACCAGCCCCTTCCATCTCTGGCCACCAGCTCCTTCCATCTCTGGCCACCAGCCCCTCCCATCTCTGGCCACCAGCCCCTCCCATCTGACCACCAGCTCCTTCCATCTCTGGCCACCAGCCCCTCCCATCTCTGGCCACCAGCCCTTCCATCTCTGGCTACCAGCCCCTCCCATCTCTGGCCACCAGCCCCTTCCATCTCTGGCCACCAGCCCCTCCCATCTCTGACCACCAGCCCCTCCCATCTCTGACCACCAGCTCCTTCCATCTCCTCCCATCTCTGACCACCAGCCCCTTCCATCTCTGGCCACCAGCCCCTCCCATCTCTGGCCACCAGCCCCTTCCATCTCTGGCCACCAGCCCCTTCCATCTCTGGCCACAAGCCCCTTCCATCTCCTCCCATCTCTGACCACCAGCCCCTCCCATCTCTGACCACCAGCCCCTCCTATTTCTGGCCACCAGCTCCTTCCATCTTTGGCCACCAGCCCCTTCCATCTCTGGCCACCAGTTCCTTCCATCTCCTCCCATCTCTGACCACCAGCCCCTCCTATTTCTGGCCACCAGCTCCTTCCATCTTTGGCCACCAGCCCCTTCCATCTCTGGCCACCAGTTCCTTCCATCTCCTCCCATCTCTGACCACCAGCCCCTCCTATTTCTGGCCACCAGCCCCTTCCATCTTTGGCCACCAGCCCCTCCCATCTCTGGCCACCAGCCCCTTCCACCTCTGGCCACCAGCCCCTTCCATCTCTGGCCACCAGCCCCTTCCATCTCTGGCCACCAGTTCCTTCCATCTCCTCCCATCTCTGACCACCAGCCCCTCCTATTTCTGGCCACCAGCTCCTTCCATCTTTGGCCACCAGCCCCTTCCATCTCTGGCCACCAGTTCCTTCCATCTCCTCCCATCTCTGACCACCAGCCCCTCCTATTTCTGGCCACCAGCCCCTTCCATCTCTGGCCACCAGCCCCTCCCATCTCTGGCCACCAGCCCCTTCCACCTCTGGCCACCAGCACCTAATTGTTGGGCTCTCAGGTCCCCCCATGGTGGCCTTGTGGTAAGCGCTCCCCTAATTATTATACTGGAAGTGACATCATTGGTGTCATTGGGAGGAATTCTGCCCCATCATTGGTGCCAATGAATAAAAAAGCACCCCAAGGGCCGGATAAAATCAAGGAAAGGGCCACATCTGGCCCCCGGGCCGCAGTTTGGAGACCACTCTCTAATTATTGCTACCCATCAATATTATTTTACCTTTATGTGTGTTCTGCCTTTTGTAATCAATAAACAATGGCCCAGATTCAGTAAGGTTACGCAGCGCAATTGCTGACTTGCGCCGGCGTAACGAGTTCTCCTGATTCAGAGAACTCTTTACGCCGACTGCAGCCTAAGATATGCCTGGCATAAGGCTCTTATGCCCGCATATCTTAGGCTGCATTCTTGCGATGGCCGCTAGGTGGCGTTCCTGTAGTGGTCAGCGTAGAGTATGCAAATTGCATACTAACACCGATTCACAACGTTACGCGAGCCCTGCGTACGCAGTTTACGTCGTTTGCGTACTTCGGTTTTTGCGTAAGGCTGCACATGCTATTAGCAGGGGCAGCCAATGCCAAGTATACCCGTCGTTCCCGCGTCGCGTTTTTGAAAAATTACGTCGTTTGCGTAAGTGAATCGTGAATGGCGCTGGACGCCATTCACGTTCACTTTGAGGCAAATGACGTCCTTGCGACGTCATTTACCGCAATGCACGTCGGGAAAGTTTCCCTGACGGAGCATGCGCACTACGTTTGGCGCGGGAACGCGCCTAATTTAAATGATCAACGCCCCCTATGGGATCATTTAAATTGCACGCTCTTACGCCGGGCATTTTGCCGGAGCGCCCACGCAATTTACGGAGCTACTGCTCTGTGAATCAAGCGTAGCGCAGGAAATTTACGGAGGCGCAGCGGCAAAACGGTACACTGCGCCTCCGTAAGAAATGGGCAAGTCGTACCTGAATCTGGCCCAATGTTTAGTAATATTATTTCATATCATCCGTCGTTTTCTTCATTGGAAGTCCCTCCATTTCCTTTCTTCATTCATTACATTAGAGACCCCCCAATAGAGGGATTCTTGGGGGGGGGGGGGGTCCCGGCCAGTCGCGCTCTGATTGGACGTGGCAGCGCTCTCCTCTCTGCATCATCACTTTTATTTTTATTTTTCTATATGAAAGGATTATTTATTGATAGAAGCGCCCTCTGCCTGCGCTGGGGGGGAGTGACGCGCGTTCCTCCTACCTGTAGGAAGGATGATGTGAAGTATTCGAGGATTTCCTGTATTGTTGGCGATCGTTTCTTCTGCCGATCGGTCAGGAAGGAGCGCCGTCCTGTGGAATGGATCTCTGGACAATGACAGACGAGGATTCCTCGCCGATTTATAAATAACCATTGTCTGTCCGCTCATCCTGAGGGGCCCCCCCGCTCACCGCGCTTCCATGTCCCGGCGTGTCGCCTTCTTATCGCACCTTCCTGCCTTTCCTGAGAGCCGCCGCCACATTGAGAGACCGCCGCAGGACCCGCCGCGTGACAAACATCAGAGAAACGCCCAACAGCGAGAGGGAATCAATAGTGAGTACTTCTATTCTAATCCATAAATGTTCCTCTATATATTATATACACATGGAAGATATATATACAGTGTGTGACAAAAGTAAGTACACCCCTTGTATCTTTTCATGTGACAACACTGAAGAAATGACACTTTTAGCCGGATTCATAAAGACTTAGATACGCCGTTGTAAGTCCGAATGCGCGCCGTCGTATATTTAAGCGTATTCTGGAAACCAGAGACGCTTAAATTTGGCCAAGATATGACCGACATAAGTCTCCTACACCATCGTATCTTGGCTGCATATTTACACTGGCCGCTAGGGGCGTTACGTGGATTTCCGCGTCCAATATGTAAACGAGCAAGATACGCCGATTCACGAACGTACGTACGCCCCGTCGCAGTAAGCTACGCCGGCGTAAAGATCAACCACCAAAAAGATGGCGCAGCCCATGCAAGGTATGGACGATCGGAACAGCCGTCGTATTTTACGTCGTTTGCGTAAGCTGTACGTGAATGGGGCTGGGCGTAGGTTACGTTCACGTCGAAAGCATTGAGCCGACGTCGTTACGTAGGGAGTATTTGCGACGTGATTCTGAGCATGCGCCGTAAGAACGGCCCTTCATTTACATGGGGTCACGGCTACTTTACATGGAGCACGCCCCCTACCTGCCTAATTTGAATTAGGCGCCGTTACCCTGGGCCATTTGTGCTACGCCGACGTAACTTAGGGAGCAAGCGCTTTGTGAATACTGGCCTTGCCTCACTATGTTACGCAGGCGAAGCGCAAATGGGATGCGTTACGCCGGCTTAAACATACGCCGCTCTACCTGAATCCGGCTATTTGTATCTACAATGGGGTAGATTCAGCAAGCAATTACGCTGCGTATCCATAGATACGCAGCGTAATTGCTAAGTAGCGCCGGTGTATCAACTTTCTGTATTCAGAAAGCTCGATACGCCGACTGTAGCCTAAGATATGCGTGGCATAAGGCTCTTACGCCGTCGTATTTTAGGCTGCATTCTTACGCTGGCCGCTAGGTGGCGCACCCGTAGTTGTCAGCGTAGAGTATGCAAATTGCCTACTTACGGCGATTCACAAACGTACGTGCGGCCGGCGGTCGTGTTTTACGTCGTTTGCGTTCGTCGTAAGGCTGCTCCTGCTATTAGGAGGCGCAGCCAATGCTAAGTATGGACGTCGTTCCCGCGTTGCCATTTTCGAAATTTACGTTGTTTGCGTAAGTGGATCGTGAATGGCGCTGGACGCCATTTACGTTCACGTCGAAGCAAATGACGTCCTTGCGACGTCATTTACCGCAATGCACGTCGGGAAATTTTCCCGACAGAGCATGCGCAGTACGTTCGGCGCGGGAACGCGCCTAATTTAAATGATACACGCCTCCTACGGGATCATTTAAATTCCGCGCGCTTACGCCGGCCACTTTTACGAAATGCCGCCGCAAATTACGGAGCAAATGCTTTGTGAATGAAGCGTAGCTCCAGTAATTTACGGAGGCGTAGCGTAAAAACGGTACGCTGCGCCGCCGTAGCAGTGCGCGCCCCTACCTGAATCTACGCCAATGTTGTGTAGTGAGTGTACAGGGGGGGAGGAGTGTACAGGGGGGGAGGAGTGTACAGGGGGGGAGGAGTGTACGGGGGGGGAGGAGTGTACAGGGGGGGAGGGGTGTACAGGGGGGGAGGAGTGTACACGGGGGGAGGAGGGGTGTACAGCTTGTATATCAAATAACTCAACACACAGCCATTAATGTCTAAACCGCTGGCAACAAAAGTCAGGACACCCCTAAGTGAAAATCTCCAAATTGGGCCCAATTAGCCATTTTCCCCTCCCCCGGTGTCATGTGACTCGTTAGTGTTTACAAGTCTCAGGTGTGATAAATTTGGTGTTATCGCTCTCACTCTCTCATACTGGTCACTGGAAGGACAACATGGCCCCTCATGGCAAAGATCTCTCTGAGGATCTGATATAAAGAATTGTGTCTCTACATAAAGATGGCCGAGGATAGAAGAAGATCGCCAAGACCCTGAAACTGATCTGCAGCACGGGACCATCCAGCGGTATAACAGGACGGGTTCCCCTCCCCCGCCTCGCCATGGACCACCAAAGAAGGTGAGGTCACGTGATCAGCGTCATATCCAGAGGTTGTCTTTGGGAAATAGACGTAGGAGGGGTGGGGGAGGGGTCAGCCTGTCAGTGCTCAGACCATACGCCGCACACCGCATCAAATTGGTCTCCAGAAGGAAGCCTCTTCTAAAGATGATCCACAAGAAAGAGCCGCAAACAGTTTGCTGAAGACAAGCAGACTAATGACATGGATTACTGGAACCGCGTCCTGTGGTCTGATGAGACAAGATAAAGGTATTTGGTGTCAGATGGTGTCAGGTGTGTGTGGGGGGGAGGGGCCAGGTGAGGAGGACAAAGACAAGTGTGTCTTCCCTACAGTCAGGCATGGTGGGGGGAGGGTCATGGTCTGGGGGCTGCGTGAGTGCTGCCGGCACTGGGGGGATACAGATCATTGAGGGGACCATGAATGCCAACATGTACTGTGACATACTGAAGCAGAGCATGATCCCCTCCCTTCAGAGACTGGACGGCAGGGTAGTATTCCAACATGATAACCACCCCAAACACACCTCCAAGACCACCACTGCCTTGCTAAAGAAGCTGAGGGTGAAGGTGATGGACTGGCCAAGCATGTCTCCAGACCTAAACCCTATTGATCATTTGTGGGGGAGGAGCACAATTGTGGGGGAGGAGCGCAAGGTCTCCAACATCCACCAGCTCCGTGATGTCATCATGGGGGAGGGGAAGAGGTCTCCGGTGACAACCTGTGACGCTCTGGTGACCTCCATGCCCAAGAGGCCACACAAAATATTGACCCTTTGGGGCCCAATTTGGACTTTTTCACTTAGGGGTGTCCTGACTTTTGTTGCCAGCGGTTTAGACATGAATGGCTGTGTGTTGAGTTATTTGTTATACAAGCTGTACACTCCCCCCCCCTGTACACTCCTCCCCCCCCTGTGTACACTCCCCCCCCTGTACACTCCTCCCCCCTGTGTACACCCCTCTCCCCCCCTGTGTACACTCCTCCCCCCCTGTGTACACTCCTCCCCCCTGTGTACACTCCTCCCCCCCCTGTGTACACTCCTCCCCCCTGTGTACACCCCTCTCCCCCCCTGTGTACACTCCTCCCCCCCCTGTGTACACTCCTCCCCCCTGTGTACACTCCTCCCCCCTGTGTACACTCCCCCCCCCCCCTGTACACTCCTCCCCCCGTGTACACTCCCCCCCCCCTGTACACTCCTCCCCCCTGTGTACACTCCGCCCCCCCCGTGTACACGCCTCCCCCCGTGTACACTCACTACACAACATTGTAGATACAAATAGCCAGATTCAGGTACCTGGGTGCAAACTTGCGGCGGCGTAGCTTAACGTGTTTAGGCTACGCCGCCGTAAGTTAGCTAGGCAAGTACTTGATTCTCAATGTACTTGCCTGCTAATATACGGCGGCGTAGCCTAAAGCGGGCGGGCGTAAGGGCGCCGAATTCAAATGTCTTGGAGGGGGGCGTGTTGTATGGTAATGAGGCTTGACCTCACATTTTTGACGTTTTTTTGTTACTGCGCATGCGCCGGGCGCCTACATTTCCCAGTGTGCATTGCGGCTAAGTACGCCGCACAGGCCTATTGATTTAGACGTGGACGTAAACGACGTAAATCCCGATTCGCGGACGACTTACGCAAACGATGTAAAAAATTCGACTCTCGCGGTGGGAACGGCGGCCATACTTTAACATTGTTATTCCACCTCATAGGTGGAATAACTTTAGGCCTGTAAAGGCCTTACGGAAACGGCGTAAATCGACTGCGGCGTCCGGACGTACGTTCGTGAATCGGCGTACAAGCTCATTTACATATTCTACACCGACCGCAATGGAAGCGCCACCTAGCGGCCATCCAAAATATTGCAATCTAAGATAGAACGGCGCAAGCCATCGTATCTTAGCTAGGTTTAAGCGTATCTCCGTTTGAGAATATACTTAAACTTAGGACGGCGTAGATTCGGAGTTAGGTCGGCTTATCTACTGATATCTACTGATAAGCCGGCCTAACTCTTTGTGAATCTAGCTATATGTGTCATTTCTTCAGTGTTGTCACATGAAAAGATACAAGAAAAGGGACGGAGGGGTGTACTTACTTTTGTCAGATACTGTGTATAAGGCAATATCATATATAACATTTTTATTAATTTCTGGGAAATATTTCATTTTAAATATTCAGAAACTAAAGAAGTGTCATTTGTATCTTCTATCTGTGATTACATATGAAGTCCCGCCTCCTCACCTCTGACCCCTTTGGGTAGTAGGGGGTCCCCAAACTTCGGCTACTTTTCACGTGTTCACCAAACTAATCATAACTTCCTGTCCTATCTCTAAGGAGTACAGAGAAAAGGGGGCGGGGAGTCGTGCTCTACGGTGACAACACTGATTCTCCATACATACACTATGAGTGATTGTTGTCACCCTACAACAGGAAGTCTGATTCTGGCAGGATCACCGAGTGAAATTATCTGGATCAGGGCCGTCTTAATAGCATCATGGGCCCCTACAATGGAGACAGCGCAGGTAAACAGACCAGATATCCCCCCAGCACTCTGACCCCTCTACACCCGAAATATCTCCTCAGCACTCTGACCTCTCTACACCCGAGATATCCCCCCAGCACTCTGACCCCTCTACACCCCAGATATCCCTCCAGCACTCTGACCCCTCTACACCCCAGATATCCCCCCAGCACTCTGACCCCTCTACACCCCAGATATCTCCTCAGCACTCTGATCCCTCTACACCCCAGATATCCCCCCAGCACTCTGACCCCTCTACACCCCATATATCCCCCCAGCACTCTGACCCCTCTACACCCCATATATCCCCCCAGCACTCTGACCCCTCTACACCCCAGATATCCCCCCCAGCACTCTGACCCCTCTACACCCCATATATCCCCCCAGCACTCTGACCCCTCTACACCCCAGATATCCCCCCAGCACTCTGACCCCTCTACACCCCATATATCCCCCCAGCACTCTGACCCCTCTACACCCCAGATATCCCCCCAGCACTCTGACCCCTCTACACCCCAGATATCCCCCCAGCACTCTGACCCCTCTACACCCCATATATCCCCCCAGCACTCTGACCCCTCTACACCCCAGATATCCCCCCAGCACTCTGACCCCTCTACACCCGAGATATCCCCCCAGCACTCTGACCCCTCTACACCCCAGATATCCCCCCAGCACTCTGACCCCTCTACACCCCAGATATCCCCCCAGCACTCTGACCCCTCTACACCCCAGATATCCCCCCCAGCACTCTGACCCCTCTACACCCCAGATATCCCCCCAGCACTCTGACCCCTCTACACCCCAGATATCTCCCCAGCACTCTGACCCCTCTACACCCCAGATATCCCCCCAGCACTCTGACCTCTCTACACCCCAGATATCCCCCCAGCACTCTGACCCCTCTACACCTCAGATATCCCCCCAGCACTCTGACCCCTCTACACCCCAGATATCCCCCCCAGCACTCTGACCTCTCTACACCCGAGATATCTCCTCAGCACTCTGACCCCTCTACACCCCAGATATCCCCTCCAGCACTCTGATTCCTCTACATCCCAGATATCCCCCCAGCACTCTGACCCCTCTACACCCCAGATATCCCCCCAGCACTCTGACCCCTCTACACCCCAGATATCCCCCCCAGCACTCTGACCCCTCTACACCCCAGATATCCCCCCAGCACTCTGACCCCTCTACATCCCAGATATCCCCCCAGCACTCTGACCCCTCTACATCCCAGATATCCCCCAGCACTCTGACCCCTCTACACCCCAGATATCCCCCCAGCACTCTGACCCCTCTACACCCCAGATATCCCCCCCCCCAGCACTCCGACCCTTCTACACCCCAGATATCCTCCCAGCACTCCGACCCCTCTACACCCCAGATATCCCCCCAGCACTATGACCCCTCTACATCCCAGATATCCCCCCAGCACTCTGACCCCTCTACACCCCAGATATCCCCCCAGCACTCTGACCCCTCTACACCCCAGATATCCCCCCAGCACTCTGACCCCTCTACACCCCAGATATCCCCCCAGCACACTGACCCATCTACACCCCAGATATCCCCCCAGCACTCTGACCCCTCTACACCCCAGATATCCCCCCAGCACTCTGACCCCTCTACACCCCAGATATCCCCCCAGCACTCTGACCCCTCTACACCCCAGATATCCCTCCAGCACTCTGACCCCTCTACACCCCAGATATCCCCCCAGCACTCTGACCCCTCTACACCTCAGATATCCCCCCAGCACTCTGACTCCTCTACACCCCAGATATCCCCCCCAGCACTCTGACCCCTCTACACCCCAGATATCCCCCCAGCACTATGACCCCTCTACATCCCAGATATCCCCCCAGCACTCTGACCCCTCTACACCCCAGATATCCCCCCAGCACTCTGACCCCTCTACACCCCAGATATCCCCCCCAGCACTCTGACCCCTCTACACCCCAGATATCTCCCCAGCACTCTGACCCCTCTACACCCCAGATATCCCCCCAGCACTCTGACCCCTCTACACCCCAGATATCCCCCCAGCACTCTGACCCCTCTACACCCCAGATATCCCCCCAGCACTCTGACCCCTCTACACCCCAGATATCCCCCCAGCACTCTGACCCCTCTACACCCCAGATATCCCCCCAGCACTCTGACCCCTCTACACCCCAGATATCCCCCCAGCACTCTGACCCCTCTACACCCTAGATATCCCCTCAGCACTCTGACCCCTCTACACCCCATATATCCCCCCAGCACTCTGACCCCTCTACACCCCAGATTTCCCCCCAGCACTCTGACCCCTCTACACCCCAGATATCCCCCCAGCACTCCGACCCCTCTACACCTCAGATATCCCCCCAGCATTCTGACCCCTCTACACCCCAGATATCTCCCCAGCACTCCGACCCCTCTACACCCCAGATATCCCCCCAGCACTCTGACCCCTCTACACCCCAGATATCCCCCCAGCACTCTGACCCCTCTACACCCCAGATATCCCCCCAGCACTCTGACCCCTCTACACCCCAGATATCCCCCCAGCACTCTGACCCCTCTACACCCCAGATATCTCCCCCAGCACTCTGACCCCTCTACACCCCAGATATCCCCCCAGCACTCTGACCCCTCTACACCCCAGATATCCCCCCAGCACTCTGACCCCTCTACACCCCAGATATCCCCCCAGCACTCTGACCCCTCTACACCCCAGATATCCCCCCAGCACTCTGACCCCTCTACACCCCAGATATCCCCCCAGCACTCTGACCCCTCTACACCCCAGATATCCCCCCCAGCACTCTGACCCCTCTACACCCCAGATATCCCCCCAGCACTCTGACCTCTCTACACCCCAGATATCCCCCCCAGCACTCTGACCCCTCTACACCCCAGATATCCCCCCAGCACTCTGATCCCTCTACACCCCAGATATCCCCCCAGCACTCTGACCCCTCTACACCCCAGATATCCCCCCAGCACTCTGACCCCTCTACACCCCAGATATCCCCCCAGCACTCTGATCCCTCTACACCCCAGATATCCCCCCAGCACTCTGACCCCTCTACACCCCAGATATCCCCCCCCAGCACTCTGACCCCTCTACACCCCAGATATCCCCCCAGCACTCTGACCCCTCTACACCCCAGATATCCCCCCAGCACTCTGATCTCTCTACACCCCAGATTTCTCCCCAGCACTCTGACCCCTCTACACCCCAGATATCCCCCCAGCACTCTGACCTCTCTACACCCCAGATATCCCCCCCAGCACTCTGACCCCTCTACACCCCAGATATCCCCCCAGCACTCTGACCCCTCTACACCCCAGATATCCCCCCAGCACTCTGACCCCTCTACACCCCAGATATTCCCCCAGTACTCTGACCTCTCTACACCCCAGATATCCCCCCAGCACTCTGACCCCTCTACACCCCAGATATCCCCCCAGCACTCTGACCCCTCTACACCCCAGATTTCCCCCCAGCACTCTGACCCCTCTACACCCCAGATTTCCCCCCAGCACTCTGACCCCTCTACACCCCAGATATCCCCCCCCAGCACTCTGACCCCTCTACACCCCAGATATCCCCCCAGCACTCCGACCCCTCTACACCCCAGATATCCCCCCAGCACTCTGACCCCTCTACACCCCAGATATCCCCCCAGCACTCTGACCCCTCTACACCCCAGATTTCCCCCCAGCACTCTGACCCCTCTACACCCCAGATATCCCCCCCCAGCACTCTGACCCCTCTACACCCCAGATATCCCCCCAGCACTCCGACCCCTCTACACCCCAGATTTCCCCCCAGCACTCTGACCCCTCTACACCCCAGATTTCCCCCCAGCACTCTGACCCCTCTACACCCCAGATATCCCCCCAGCACTCTGACCCCTCTACACCCCAGATATCCCCCCAGCACTCTGACCCCTCTACACCCCAGATATCCCCCCCAGCACTCTGACCCCTCCACACCCCAGATATCCCTCCAGCACTCTGACCCCTCTACACCCCAGATATCCCCCCAGCACTCTGACCCCTCTACACCCCAGATTTCCCCCCAGCACTCTGACCCCTCTACACCCCAGATATCTCCCCAGCACTCTGACCCCTCTACACCCCAGATATCCCCCCAGCACCCTGACCCCTCTACATCCCAGATATCCCCCAGCACTCTGACCCCCTCTACACCCCAAATATCCCCCCAGCACCCTGACCCCTCTACATCCCAGATATCCCCCCGCACTCTGACCCCTCTACATCCCAGATATCCCGCCAGCACCCTGACCCCTCTACACCCCAGATATCCCCCCAGCACTCTGACCTCTCTACACCCCAGATATCCCCCCAGCACTCTGACCCCTCTACACCCCAGCACTCTGACCCCTCTACACCCCAGATATCCCCCCGCACTCTGACCCCTCTACATCCCAGATATCCCGCCAGCACCCTGACCCCTCTACACCCCAGATATCCCCCCAGCACTCTGACCCCTCTACACCCCAGATATCCCCCCAGCACTCTGACCCTTCTACACCCCAGATATCCCTCCAGCACTCTGACCTCTCCACACCCCAGATATCCCTCCAGCACTCTGACCCCTCTACACCCCAGATATCCCCCCAGCACTCTGACCCCTCTACACCCCAGATATCCTCCCAGCACTCTGACCCCTCTACACCCCAGATATCCTCCCAGCACTCTGACCCCTCTACACCCCAGATATCCCTCCAGCACTCTGACCCCTCTACACCCCAGATATCCCCCCAGCACTCTGACCCCTCTACACCCCAGATATCCCCCCAGCACTCCGACCCGTCTACACCCCAGATATCCCCCCAGCACTCTGACCCCTCTACACCCCAGATATCCTCCCAGCACTCTGACCCCTCTACACCCCAGATATCCCCCCCAGCACTCTGACCCCTCTACACCCCAGATATCCCCCCAGCACTCTGACCCCTCTACACCCCAGATATCCCCCAGCACTCTGACCCCTCTACACCCCAGATATCCCCCCAGCACTTTGTCCCCTCTACACACCAGATATCCCCCCCGCACTCTGACCCCTCTACACCCCAGATATCCCCCCAGCACTCTGACCCCTCTACACCCCAGATATCCCCCCAGCACTCTGACCTCTCTACACCCCAGATATCCCCCCAGCACTCTGACCTCTCTACACCCCAGATATCCCCCCCCAGCACTCTGACCCCTCCAAACCCCAGATATCCACCCCAGCACTCTGACCCCTCTACACCCCAGATATCCCCCCAGCACTCTGACCCCTCTGCACCCCAGATATCCCCCCCAGCACTCTGACCCCTCTACACCCCAGATATCCCCCCAGCACTCTGACCCCTCTACACCCCAGATATCCCCCCAGCACTCTGATCCCTCTACATCCCAGATATCCCCCCCAGCACTCTGACCCCTCTACACCCCAGATATCCCCCCAGCACTCTGACCCCTCTACACCCCAGATATCTCCCCCAGCACTCTGACCCCTCTACACCCCAGATATCCCCCCCAGCACTCTGACCTCTCTACACCCCAGATATCCCCCCAGCACTCTGACCCCTCTACACCCCAGATATCCCCCCAGCACTCTGACCCCTCTACACCCCAGATATCCCCCCAGCATTCTGACCCCTCTACACCCCAGATATCTCCCCCAGCACTCTGACCCCTCTACACCCCAGATATCCCCCCAGCACTCTGACCCCTCTACACCCCAGATATCTCCCCAGCACTCTGACCCCTCTACACCCCAGATATCCCCCCAGCACTCTGACCCCTCTACACCCCAGATATCCCCCCAGCACTCTGACCCCTCTACACCCCAGATATCCCTCCAGCACTCTGACCCCTCTACACCCCAGATATCCCCCCAGCACTCTGACCCCTCTACACCCCAGATATCCCCCAGCACTCTGACCCCTCTACACCCCAGATATCCCCCCCAGCACTCTGACCCCTTTACACCCCAGATATCCCCTCCACACTCTGACCCCTCTACACCCCAGATATCCCCCCCAAAACGGTGACCCCTCTACACCCCAGATATCCCCCCAGCACTCTGACCCCTCTACACCCCAGATATCCCCCCAGCACTCCGACCCCTCCTCACCCCAGCACTCTGACCCCTCTACACCCCAGATATCCCCCCAGCACTCTGACCCCTCTACATCCCAGATATCCCCCCAGCACTCTGACCCCTCTACACCTCCAGATATCCCCCCAGCACTCTGACCCCTCTACACCCCAGATATCCCCCCAGCACTCTGACCCCTCTACACCCCAGATATCCCCCCAGCACTCTGACCCCTCTACACCCCAGATATCCCCCCAGCACTCTGACCCCTCTACACCCCAGATATCCCCCCAGCACTCTCACCCCTCTACACCCCAGATATCCCCCCAGCACTCTGACCCCTCTACACCCCAGATATCTCCCCAGCACTCTGACCCCTCTACACCCCAGATATCCCCCCAGCACTCTGACCCCTCTACACCCCAGATATCCCCCCAGCACTCTGACCCCTCTACACCCCATATATCCCCCCAGCACTCTGACCCCTCTACACCCCAGATATCCCCCCAGCACTCTGACCCCTCTACACCCCAGATATCCCCCCAGCACTCTGACCCCTCTACACCCCAGATATCCCCCCAGCACTCTCACCCCTCTACACCCCAGATATCCCCCCAGAACTCTGACCCCTCTACACCCCAGATATCCCCCCCAGCACTCTGACCCCTCCACACCCCAGATATCCCCCCAGCACTCTGACCCCTCTACACCCCAGATATCCCCCCAGCACTCTGACCCCTCTACACCCCAGATATCCCCCCAGCACTCTGACCCCTCTACACCCCAGATATCCCCCCAGCACTCTGACCCCTCTACATCCCAGATATCCCCCCAGCACTCTGACCCCTCTACACCCCAGATATCCCCCCAGCACTCTGACCCCTCTACACACCACAGATATCCCCCAGCACTCTGACCTCTCTACACCCCAGATATCCCCCCAGCACTCTGACCCCTCTACACCCCAGATATCCCCCCAGCACTCTGACCCCTCTACACCCCAGATATCCCCCCAGCACTCTGACCCCTCTACACCCCAGATATCCCCCCAGCACTCTGACCCCTCTACACCCCAGATATCCCCCCAGCACTCTGACCCCTCTACACCCCAGATATCCCCCCAGCACTCTGACCCCTCTACACCCCAGATATCCCCCCAGCACTCTGACCCCTCTACACCCCAGATATCCCCCCAGCACTCTGACCCCTTTACACCCCAGATATCCCCTCCACACTCTGACCCCTCTACACCCCAGATATCCCCCCCAAAACGGTGACCCCTCTACACCCCAGATATCCCCCCCAGCACTCTGACCCCTCTACACCCCAGATATCCCCCCAGCACTCTGACCCCTCTACACCCCAGATATCCCCCCAGCACTCTGACCCCTCTACACCCCAGATATCCCCCCAGCACTCTGACCCCTCTACACCCCAGATATCCCCCCAGCACTCTGACCCCTCTACACCCCAGATATCTCCCCCAGCACTCTGACCCCTCTACACCCCAGATATCCCCCCAGCACTCTGACCCCTCTACACCCCAGATATCCCCCCAGCACTCTGACCCCTCTACACCCCAGATATCCCCCCAGCACTCTGACCCCTCTACACCCCAGATATCCCCCCAGCACTCTGACCCCTCTACACCCCAGATATCCCCCCAGCACTCTGACCCCTCTACACCCCAGATATCCCCCCCAGCACTCTGACCCCTCTACACCCCAGATATCCCCCCAGCACTCTGACCTCTCTACACCCCAGATATCCCCCCCAGCACTCTGACCCCTCTACACCCCAGATATCCCCCCCAGCACTCTGATCCCTCTACACCCCAGATATCCCCCCAGCACTCTGACCCCTCTACACCCCAGATATCCCCCCAGCACTCTGACCCCTCTACACCCCAGATATCCCCCCAGCACTCTGATCCCTCTACACCCCAGATATCCCCCCAGCACTCTGACCCCTCTACACCCCAGATATCCCCCCCCAGCACTCTGACCCCTCTACACCCCAGATATCCCCCCAGCACTCTGACCCCTCTACACCCCAGATATCCCCCCAGCACTCTGATCTCTCTACACCCCAGATTTCTCCCCAGCACTCTGACCCCTCTACACCCCAGATATCCCCCCAGCACTCTGACCTCTCTACACCCCAGATATCCCCCCCAGCACTCTGACCCCTCTACACCCCAGATATCCCCCCAGCACTCTGACCCCTCTACACCCCAGATATCCCCCCAGCACTCTGACCCCTCTACACCCCAGATATTCCCCCAGTACTCTGACCTCTCTACACCCCAGATATCCCCCCAGCACTCTGACCCCTCTACACCCCAGATATCCCCCCAGCACTCTGACCCCTCTACACCCCAGATTTCCCCCCAGCACTCTGACCCCTCTACACCCCAGATTTCCCCCCAGCACTCTGACCCCTCTACACCCCAGATATCCCCCCCCCAGCACTCTGACCCCTCTACACCCCAGATATCCCCCCAGCACTCCGACCCCTCTACACCCCAGATATCCCCCCAGCACTCTGACCCCTCTACACCCCAGATATCCCCCCAGCACTCTGACCCCTCTACACCCCAGATTTCCCCCCAGCACTCTGACCCCTCTACACCCCAGATATCCCCCCCCAGCACTCTGACCCCTCTACACCCCAGATATCCCCCAGCACTCCGACCCCTCTACACCCCAGATTTCCCCCCAGCACTCTGACCCCTCTACACCCCAGATTTCCCCCCAGCACTCTGACCCCTCTACACCCCAGATATCCCCCCCAGCACTCTGACCCCTCTACACCCCAGATATCCCCCCAGCACTCTGACCCCTCTACACCCCAGATATCCCCCCCAGCACTCTGACCCCTCCACACCCCAGATATCCCTCCAGCACTCTGACCCCTCTACACCCCAGATATCCCCCCAGCACTCTGACCCCTCTACACCCCAGATTTCCCCCCAGCACTCTGACCCCTCTACACCCCAGATATCTCCCCAGCACTCTGACCCCTCTACACCCCAGATATCCCCCCAGCACCCTGACCCCTCTACATCCCAGATATCCCCCAGCACTCTGACCCCTCTACACCCCAAATATCCCCCCAGCACCCTGACCCCTCTACATCCCAGATATCCCCCCGCACTCTGACCCCTCTACATCCCAGATATCCCGCCAGCACCCTGACCCCTCTACACCCCAGATATCCCCCCAGCACTCTGACCTCTCTACACCCCAGATATCCCCCCAGCACTCTGACCCCTCTACACCCCAGCACTCTGACCCCTCTACACCCCAGATATCCCCCCGCACTCTGACCCCTCTACATCCCAGATATCCCGCCAGCACCCTGACCCCTCTACACCCCAGATATCCCCCCAGCACTCTGACCCCTCTACACCCCAGATATCCCCCCAGCACTCTGACCCTTCTACACCCCAGATATCCCTCCAGCACTCTGACCTCTCCACACCCCAGATATCCCTCCAGCACTCTGACCCCTCTACACCCCAGATATCCCCCCAGCACTCTGACCCCTCTACACCCCAGATATCCTCCCAGCACTCTGACCCCTCTACACCCCAGATATCCTCCCAGCACTCTGACCCCTCTACACCCCAGATATCCCTCCAGCACTCTGACCCCTCTACACCCCAGATATCCCCCCAGCACTCTGACCCCTCTACACCCCAGATATCCCCCCAGCACTCCGACCCGTCTACACCCCAGATATCCCCCCAGCACTCTGACCCCTCTACACCCCAGATATCCTCCCAGCACTCTGACCCCTCTACACCCCAGATATCCCCCCCAGCACTCTGACCCCTCTACACCCCAGATATCCCCCCAGCACTCTGACCCCTCTACACCCCAGATATCCCCCAGCACTCTGACCCCTCTACACCCCAGATATCCCCCCAGCACTTTGTCCCCTCTACACACCAGATATCCCCCCAGCACTCTGACCCCTCTACACCCCAGATATCCCCCCAGCACTCTGACCCCTCTACACCCCAGATATCCCCCCAGCACTCTGACCTCTCTACACCCCAGATATCCCCCCAGCACTCTGACCTCTCTACACCCCAGATATCCCCCCCAGCACTCTGACCCCTCCAAACCCCAGATATCCACCCCAGCACTCTGACCCCTCTACACCCCAGATATCCCCCCAGCACTCTGACCCCTCTGCACCCCAGATATCCCCCCCAGCACTCTGACCCCTCTACACCCCAGATATCCCCCCAGCACTCTGACCCCTCTACACCCCAGATATCCCCCCAGCACTCTGATCCCTCTACATCCCAGATATCCCCCCCAGCACTCTGACCCCTCTACACCCCAGATATCCCCCCAGCACTCTGACCCCTCTACACCCCAGATATCTCCCCCAGCACTCTGACCCCTCTACACCCCAGATATCCCCCCCAGCACTCTGACCTCTCTACACCCCAGATATCCCCCCAGCACTCTGACCCCTCTACACCCCAGATATCCCCCCAGCACTCTGACCCCTCTACACCCCAGATATCCCCCCAGCACTCTGACCCCTCTACACCCCAGATATCTCCCCCAGCACTCTGACCCCTCTACACCCCAGATATCCCCCCAGCACTCTGACCCCTCTACACCCCAGATATCTCCCCAGCACTCTGACCCCTCTACACCCCAGATATCCCCCCAGCACTCTGACCCCTCTACACCCCAGATATCCCCCCAGCACTCTGACCCCTCTACACCCCAGATATCCCTCCAGCACTCTGACCCCTCTACACCCCAGATATCCCCCCAGCACTCTGACCCCTCTACACCCCAGATATCCCCCAGCACTCTGACCCCTCTACACCCCAGATATCCCCCCCAGCACTCTGACCCCTTTACACCCCAGATATCCCCTCCACACTCTGACCCCTCTACACCCCAGATATCCCCCCCAAAACGGTGACCCCTCTACACCCCAGATATCCCCCCCAGCACTCTGACCCCTCTACACCCCAGATATCCCCCAGCACTCCGACCCCTCCTCACCCCAGCACTCTGACCCCTCTACACCCCAGATATCCCCCCAGCACTCTGACCCCTCTACATCCCAGATATCCCCCCAGCACTCTGACCCCTCTACACCTCCAGATATCCCCCCAGCACTCTGACCCCTCTACACCCCAGATATCCCCCCAGCACTCTGACCCCTCTACACCCCAGATATCCCCCCAGCACTCTGACCCCTCTACACCCCAGATATCCCCCCAGCACTCTGACCCCTCTACACCCCAGATATCCCCCCAGCACTCTCACCCCTCTACACCCCAGATATCCCCCCAGCACTCTGACCCCTCTACACCCCAGATATCTCCCCAGCACTCTGACCCCTCTACACCCCAGATATCCCCCCAGCACTCTGACCCCTCTACACCCCAGATATCCCCCCAGCACTCTGACCCCTCTACACCCCATATATCCCCCCAGCACTCTGACCCCTCTACACCCCAGATATCCCCCCAGCACTCTGACCCCTCTACACCCCAGATATCCCCCCAGCACTCTGACCCCTCTACACCCCAGATATCCCCCCAGCACTCTCACCCCTCTACACCCCAGATATCCCCCCAGAACTCTGACCCCTCTACACCCCAGATATCCCCCCCAGCACTCTGACCCCTCCACACCCCAGATATCCCCCCAGCACTCTGACCCCTCTACACCCCAGATATCCCCCCAGCACTCTGACCCCTCTACACCCCAGATATCCCCCCAGCACTCTGACCCCTCTACACCCCAGATATCCCCCCAGCACTCTGACCCCTCTACATCCCAGATATCCCCCCAGCACTCTGACCCCTCTACACCCCAGATATCCCCCCAGCACTCTGACCCCTCTACACACCACAGATATCCCCCAGCACTCTGACCTCTCTACACCCCAGATATCCCCCCAGCACTCTGACCCCTCTACACCCCAGATATCCCCCCAGCACTCTGACCCCTCTACACCCCAGATATCCCCCCAGCACTCTGACCCCTCTACACCCCAGATATCCCCCCAGCACTCTGACCCCTCTACACCCCAGATATCCCCCCAGCACTCTGACCCCTCTACACCCCAGATATCCCCCCAGCACTCTGACCCCTCTACACCCCAGATATCCCCCCAGCACTCTGACCCCTCTACACCCCAGATATCCCCCCAGCACTCTGACCCCTTTACACCCCAGATATCCCCTCCACACTCTGACCCCTCTACACCCCAGATATCCCCCCCAAAACGGTGACCCCTCTACACCCCAGATATCCCCCCCAGCACTCTGACCCCTCTACACCCCAGATATCCCCCCAGCACTCCGACCCCTCCTCACCCCAGATATCCCCCCAGTACTCTGACCCCTCTACACCCCAGATATCCCCCCAGCACTCTGACCCCTCTACACCCCAGATATCCCCCCAGCACTCTGATCCCTCTACACCCCAGATATCCCCCCAGCACTCTGACCCCTCTACACCCCAGATATCCCCCCAGCACTCTGACCCCTCTACATCCCAGATATCCCCCCAGCACTCTGACCCCTCTACACCTCCAGATATCCCCCCAGCACTCTGACCCCTCTACACCCCAGATATCCCCCCAGCACTCTGACCCCTCTACACCCCAGATATCCCCCCAGCACTCCGACCCGTCTACACCCCAGATATCCCCCCAGCACTCTGACCCCTCTACACCCCAGATATCCCCCCCAGCACTCTGACCCCTCTACACCCCAGATATCCCCCCCAACACTCTGACCCCTCTACACCCCAGATATCCCCCCAGCACTCTGACCCCTCTACACCCCAGATATCCCCCCCAGCACTCTGACCCCTCTACACCCCAGATATCCCCCCCAACACTCTGACCCCTCTACACCCCAGATATCCCCCCAGCACTCTGACCCCTCTACACCCCAGATATCCCCCCAGCACTCTGACCCCTCTACACCCCAGATATCCCCCCCAGTACTCTGACCCCTCTACACCCCAGATATCCCCCCAGCACTCTGACCCCTCTACACCCCAGATATCCCCCCAGCACTCTGACCCCTCTACACCCCAGATATCCCCCCCAGCACTCTGACCCCTCTACACCCCAGATATCCCCCCATCACTCTGACCCCTCTACACCCCAGATATCCCCCCAGCACTCTGACCCCTCTACACCCCAGATATCCCCCCAGCACTCTGACCCCTCTACACCCCAGATATCCCCCCAGCACTCTGACCCCTCTACACCCCAGATATCCCCCCAGCACTCTGACCCCTCTACACCCCAGATATCCCCCCAGCACTCTGACCCCTCTATACCCCAGATATCCCCCCAGCACTCTGACCCCTCTACACCACAGATTTCCCCCCCCCCCAGCACTCTGACCCCTCTACACCCCAGATATCCCCCCAGCACTCTGACCCCTTTACACCCCAGATATCCCCCCAGCACTCTGACCCCTCTACACCCCAGATATTCCCCCAGCACTCTGACCCCTCTACACCCCAGATATCCCCCCATTATTCTCACCCCTCTACACCCCAGATATCCCCCCAGCACTCTGACCCCTCTACACCCCAGATATCTCCCCAGCACTCTGACCCCTCTACATCCCAGATATCCCCCCAGCACTCTGACCCCTCCACACCCCAGATATCCCCCCAGCACTCTGACCCCTCTACACCCCAGATATCCCCCCAGCACTCTGACCCCTCTACATCCCAGATATCTCCCCAGCACTCTGACCCCTCTACACCCCAGATGTCCCCCCACCACTCTGACCCTTCTACATCCCAGATATCCCCCCAGCACTCTGACCCCTCTACACACCAGATATCCCCCCAGCACTCTGACCCCTCTACACCCCAGATATCCCCCCAGCACTCTGACCCCTCTACACCCCAGATATCCCCCCAGCACTCTGACCCCTCTACACCCCAGATATCCCCCCATTATTCTCACCCCTCTACACCCCAGATATCCCCCCAGCACTCTGACCCCTCTACACCCCAGATATCTCCCCAGCACTCTGACCCCTCTACACCCCAGATATCCCCCCAGCACTCTGACCCCTCTACATCCCAGATATCCCCCCAGCACTCTGACCCCTCTACATCCCAGATATCCCCCCAGCACTCTGACCCCTCTACACCCCAGATATCCCCCCAGCACTCTGACCCCTCTACACCCCAGATATCCCCCCAGCACTCTGACCCCTCTACATCCCAGATATCCCCCCAGCACCCTGACCCCTCTACACCCCAGATATCCCCCCAGCACTCTGACCCCTCTACACCCCAGATATCCCCCCCAGCACTCTGACCCCTCTACACCCCAGATATCCCCCCCAGCACTCTGACCCCTCAACACCCCAGATATCCCCCCAGCACTCTGACCCCTCTACACCCCAGATATCCCCCCAGCACTCTGATCCCTCTACACCCCAGATATCCCCCCAGCACTCTGACCCCTCTACACCCCAGATATCCCCCCCCAGCACTCTGACCCCTCTACACCCCAGATATCCCCCAGCACTCTGACCCCTCTACACCCCAGATATCCCCCCAGCACTCTGATCTCTCTACACCCCAGATTTCTCCCCAGCACTCTGACCCCTCTACACCCCAGATATCCCCCCAGCACTCTGACCTCTCTACACCCCAGATATCCCCCCCAGCACTCTGACCCCTCTACACCCCAGATATCCCCCCAGCACTCTGACCCCTCTACACCCCAGATATCCCCCCAGCACTCTGACCCCTCTACACCCCAGATATTCCCCCAGTACTCTGACCTCTCTACACCCCAGATATCCCCCCCAGCACTCTGACCCCTCTACACCCCAGATATCCCCCCAGCACTCTGACCCCTCTACACCCCAGATTTCCCCCCAGCACTCTGACCCCTCTACACCCCAGATTTCCCCCCAGCACTCTGACCCCTCTACACCCCAGATTTCCCCCCAGCACTCTGACCCCTCTACACCCCAGATATCCCCCCAGCACTCCGACCCCTCTACACCCCAGATATCCCCCCAGCACTCTGACCCCTCTACACCCCAGATATCCCCCCAGCACTCTGACCCCTCTACACCCCAGATTTCCCCCCAGCACTCTGACCCCTCTACACCCCAGATATCCCCCCAGCACTCTGACCCCTCTACACCCCAGATATCCCCCCAGCACTCTGACCCCTCTACACCCCAGATATCCCCCCAGCACTCTGACCCCTCCACACCCCAGATATCCCCCCAGCACTCTGACCCCTCTACACCCCAGATATCCCCCCAGCACTCTGACCCCTCTACACCCCAGATATCCCCCCAACACTCTGACCCCTCTACACCCCAGATATCCCCCCAGCACTCTGACCCCTCTACACCCCAGATATCCCCCCAGCACTCTGACCCCTCTACACCCCAGATATCCCCCCAGCACTCTGACCCCTCTACAGCCCAGATAT
This sequence comes from Rana temporaria, assembly GCF_905171775.1. Lineage (NCBI taxonomy): Eukaryota > Metazoa > Chordata > Amphibia > Anura > Ranidae > Rana > Rana temporaria. The sequence goes on along the minus strand of NC_053492.1, from coordinate 480,988,852 downwards.
CCCCCCAGCACTCTGACCCCTCTACACCCCAGATATCCCCCCCCCCCAGAACTCTGACCCCTCTACACCCCAGATATCCCCCCAGCACTCTGACCCCTCTACACCCCAGATATCCCCCCCAGCACTCTGACCCCTCTACACCCCAGATATCCCCCCCAGCACTCTGACCCCTCTACACCTCCAGATATCCCCCCAGCACTCTGACCCCTCTACACCCCAGATTTCCCCCCAGCACTCTGACCCCTCTACACCCCAGATATCCCCCCAGCACTCTGACCCCTCTACACCCCAGATATCCCCCCCAGCACTCTGACCCCTCTACACCCCAGATATCCCCCCCAGCACTCTGACCCCTCTACACCCCAGATATCCCCCCAGCACTCTGACCCCTCTACACCCCAGATATCCCCCCAGCACTCTGACCCCTCTACACCCCAGATTTCCCCCCAGCACTCTGACCCCTCTACACCCCAGATATCCTCCCAGCACTCTGACCCCTCTACACCCCAGATATCCCCCCCAGCACTCTGACCCCTCCACACCCCAGATATCCCTCCAGCACTCTGACCCCTCTACACCCCAGATTTCCCCCCAGCACTCTGACCCCTCTACACCCCAGATATCCTCCCAGCACTCTGACCCCTCTACACCCCAGATATCCCCCCAGCACTCTGACCCCTCCACACCCCAGATATCCCTCCAGCACTCTGACCCCTCTACACCCCAGATATCCGCCCAGCACTCTGACCCCTCTACACCCCAGATATCCTCCCAGCACTCTGACCCCTCTACACCCCAGATATCCTCCCAGCACTCTGACCCCTCTACACCCCAGATATCCCCCCAGCACTCGACCCGTCTACACCCCATATATCCCCCCAGCACTCTGACCTCTCTACACCCCAGATATCCCCCCCCAGCACTCTGACCCCTCCAAACCCCAGATATCCACCCCAGCACTCTGACCCCTCTACACCCCAGATATCCCCCCAGCACTCTGACCCCTCTACACCCCAGATATCCCCCCAGCACTCTGACCCCTCTACACCCCATATATCCCCCCAGCACTCTGACCTCTCTACACCCCAGATATCCCCCCAGCACTCTGACCCCTCCACACCCCAGATATCCCCCCCAGCACTCTGACTCCTCTACACCCCAGATATCCCCCCAGCACTCTGACCTCTCTACACCCCAGATATCCCCCCAGCACTCTGACCTCTCTACACCCCAGATATCCCCCCAGCACTCCGACCCTTCCTCACCCCAGATATCTCCCCAGCACTCTGACCCCTCTACACCCCAGATATCCCCCCAGCACTCTGACCCCTCTACACCCCAGATATCCCCCCAGCACTCTGACCCCTCTACACCCCAGATATCCCCCCAGCACTCTGACCCCTCTACACCCCAGATATCCCCCCAGCACTCTGACCCCTTTACACCCCAGATATCCCCTCCACACTCTGACCCCTCTACACCCCAGATATCCCCCCCAAAACGGTGACCCCTCTACACCCCAGATATCCCCCCCAGCACTCTGACCCCTCTACACCCCAGATATCCCCCCAGCACTCCGACCCCTCCTCACCCCAGCACTCTGACCCCTCTACACCCCAGATATCCCCCCAGCACTCTGACCCCTCTACATCCCAGATATCCCCCCAGCACTCTGACCCCTCTACACCCCAGATATCCCCCCAGCACTCTGACCCCTCTACACCCCAGATATCCCCCCAGCACTCTGACCCCTCTACAACACAGATTTCCCCCCCCCCAGCACTCTGACCCCTCTACACCCCAGATATCCCCCCAGCACTCTGACCCCTTTACACCCCAGATATCCCCCCAGCACTCTGACCCCTCTACACCCCAGATATTCCCCCAGCACTCTGACCCCTCTACACCCCAGATATCCCCCCATTATTCTCACCCCTCTACACCCCAGATATCCCCCCAGCACTCTGACCCCTCTACACCCCAGATATCTCCCCAGCACTCTGACCCCTCTACATCCCAGATATCCCCCCAGCACTCTGACCCCTCTACACCCCAGATATCCCCCCAGCACTCTGACCCCTCTACATTCCAGATATCCCCCCAGCACTCTGACCCCTCTACACCCCAGATATCTCCCCAGCACTCTGACCCCTCTACACCCCAGATGTCCCCCCACCACTCTGACCCTTCTACACCCCAGATATCCCCCCAGCACTCTGACCCCTCTACACACCAGATATCCCCCCAGCACTCTGACCCCTCTACACCCCAGATATCCCCCCAGCACTCTGACCCCTCTACACCCCAGATATCCCCCCAGCACTCTGACCCCTCTACACCCCAGATATCCCCCCATTATTCTCACCCCTCTACACCCCAGATATCCCCCCAGCACTCTGACCCCTCTACACCCCAGATATCTCCCCAGCACTCTGACCCCTCTACACCCCAGATATCCCCCCAGCACTCTGACCCCTCTACATCCCAGATATCCCCCCAGCACTCTGACCCCTCTACATCCCAGATATCCCCCCAGCACTCTGACCCCTCTACACCCCAGATATCCCCCCCAGCACTCTGACCCCTCTACACCCCAGATATCCCCCCCAGCACTCTGACCCCTCAACACCCCAGATATCTCCCCAGCACTCCGACCCCTCTACACCCCAGATATCCCCCCCAGCACTCTGACCCCTCTACACCCCAGATATCCCCCCCAGCACTCTGACCCCTCTACACCCCAGATATCCCCCCAGCACTCTGACCCCTCTACACCCCAGATATCCCCCCAGCACTCTGACCCCTCTACACCCCAGATATCCCCCCAGCACTCTGACCCCTCTACACCCCAGATATCCCCCCAGCACTCTGACCCCTCTATACCCCAGATATCCCCCCAGCACTCTGACCCCTCTACACCACAGATTTCCCCCCCCAGCACTCTGACCCCTCCACACCCCAGATATCCCCCCAGCACTCTGACCTCTCTACATCCCAGATATCTCCCCCAGCACTCTGACCTCTCTACATCCCAGATATCCCCCCAGCACTCTGACCCCTCTACATCCCAGATATCCCCCCAGCACTCTGACCCCTCTACACCCCAGATATCTCCCCAGCACTCTGACCCCTCTACACCCCAGATGTCCCCCCACCACTCTGACCCTTCTACATCCCAGATATCCCCCCAGCACTTTGTCCCCTCTACACACCAGATATCCCCCCCAGCACTCTGACCCCTCTACACCCCAGATATCCCCCCAGCACTCTGACCCCTCTACACCCCAGATATCCCCCCAGCACTCTGACCCCTCTACACCCCAGATATCCCCCCATTATTCTCACCCCTCTACACCCCAGATATCCCCCCAGCACTCTGACCCCTCTACACCCCAGATATCTCCCCAGCACTCTGACCCCTCTACACCCCAGATATCCCCCCAGCACTCTGACCCCTCTACACCCCAGATATCCCCCCAGCACTCTGACCCCTCTACACCCCAGATATCCCCCCAGCACTCTGACCCCTCTACATCCCAGATATCCCCCCAGAACTCTGACCCCTCTACACCCCAGATATCCCCCCAGCACTCTGACCCCTCTACACCCCAGATATCCCCCCCAGCACTCTGACCCCTCAACACCCCAGATATCCCCCCAGCAAAATGTGCTGAGCCCAGCATCAGTGAGAATAAATATGGCCTCGGGGGGTTGGTGGTCAGTAGGAGGAATGGTTCCCCCGTTTTTGGTGTCAGTGGGAGGAATGGTGCGCCAAGGGCCGGATAAAGGCCAGCAAAGGGCCACATCTGGCCCTCGGGCCGCAGTTTGGAGACCCCTGATCTAGGTCTACGAGAAGGGAATGATGTTGATATTATTATTATTATTTATGTTTTTATTTTTTATTATTATTGTTATTACTATGATGATTATTATTATACTCGTGTATTTTTTATTTTATTTTAGTATTATTATTTTTTTGTTTAATTAAAGAAATAATAATACTAAAATAAAAAAATACATAAATATAATAATAATCATCATCATCTTTTTATTTTTTTTATATATATATATGTAATTCTTCAATGTATGGAGGTGATTTCCTCCTCTGTGATTGGGTGTGTGTGAGCCGCAAGTCACAGCTATACACTGATAATAGGAACAAATACAATATTAATAGTAATACAAATAAATAAAAGTAATTAAAGAGATATTAATACTAAAATAATAAAATAAATAAATACAATAGTAAACATCATAATAAAAACAAATAATTAATAATACATAAAATGTTTTGTATGTGTGTGTGTGTATATATATATATATATATATATATATATATATATATATATATATATATATATATATGTATACACATATATTTTATGTATTATTATTTATTGATTTATTTAATTATTTTTATTATTTTAATGCTGTTTACTATTGTATTCATTTATTTATTTTATTGCTTTAGTATTAATATTTCTTTAATTACCTTTATTTATTTGTATTACTATGAATATTGTATTTGTTCCTATTATCAGTGTATAGCTGTGGCTCGCGGCGCACACAGCCAATCACAGAGGAGGAAATCACCTCCATACATTGAAGAATTAGGGATAAGGCGGCTCACATGCGGGATAATCCGTCGGGGACGCAGAGCGCCGACCCCCCTAATCTGCGGCTCTCACAATCCCCTCATTTCATATATTTGGGTCGCCTTTCACAATGCACAATGGGAACGTCACAGCGAACGGCGTCACCGCCATGGCGGGCACAAACCTGATTATCTGATGAAAGGGGGGGGGATGGGATGAGGAGGATCGGTGATTAATGGAGGAATTCATGGCTGATCCGGGGGGCCAAATCCGCACAACGAGGGGCCCGACATGACTCAGGAATTCTGCGATTCTCCTCCACAGAATCAGAAAATATTCCATTTATCAAAAGTCTGCTGAGTCGTCATTATTATTATTATTATTATTTATCTATCAGGGAATAATAATCAGCACAAGTCGCCAATTTGTCATCATCGCCTGCTGGGACCTCCAGCAACTTCCTCCGTACAGATCTGTTCTGACCCCAATGTAAGGAGGAACTCTGATGGGGGCCCTAATGTAAGGGGGAACTCTGATGTAAGGAGGAACTCTGATGGGGGCCCTAATGTAAGGGGGACTCTGATGTAAGGGGGACTCTGATGTAAGAGGGAACTCTGATGTAAGGGGGACTCTGATGTAAGGGGGACTCTGATGTAAGGGGGAACTCTGATGTAAGGGGGAACTCTGATGGGGGCCCTAATGTAAGGGGGAACTCTGATGTAAGGGGGACTCTGATGTAAGGAGGAACTCTGATGGGGGCCCTAATGTAAGGGGGAACTCTGATGTAAGGGGGACTCTGATGTAAGGAGGAACTCTGATGGGGGCCCTAATGTAAGGGGGAACTCTGATGTAAGGAGGAACTCTGATGGGGGCCCTAATGTAAGGGGGACTCTGATGTAAGGGGGACTCTGATGTAAGGGGGAACTCTGATGTAAGGGGGACTCTGATGTAAGGGGGACTCTGATGTAAGGGGGAACTCTGATGTAAGGGGGAACTCTGATGGGGGCCCTAATGTAAGGGGGAACTCTGATGTAAGGGGGACTCTGATGTAAGGAGGAACTCTGATGGGGGCCCTAATGTAAGGGGGAACTCTGATGTAAGGAGGAACTCTGATGGGGGCCCTAATGTAAGGGGGACTCTGATGTAAGGGGGACTCTGATGTAAGGGGGAACTCTGATGTAAGGGGGACTCTGATGTAAGGGGGACTCTGATGTAAGGGGGAACTCTGATGTAAGGGGGAACTCTGATGGGGGCCCTAATGTAAGGGGGAACTCTGATGTAAGGGGGACTCTGATGTAAGGAGGAACTCTGATGGGGGCCCTAATGTAAGGGGGAACTCTGATGTAAGGGGGACTCTGATGTAAGGGGGAACTCTGATGGGGGCCCTAATGTAAGGGGGAACTCTGATGTAAGGAGGAACTCTGATGGGGGCCCTAATGTAAGGGGGACTCTGATGTAAGGGGGACTCTGATGTAAGGGGGAACTCTGATGTAAGGGGGACTCTGATGTAAGGGGGACTCTGATGTAAGGGGGAACTCTGATGTAAGGGGGAACTCTGATGGGGGCCCTAATGTAAGGGGGAACTCTGATGTAAGGGGGACTCTGATGTAAGGAGGAACTCTGATGGGGGCCCTAATGTAAGGGGGAACTCTGATGCGCTGTCAGCTGTGGGCGGCGGCATTGATTGATCGGGGAAATCTGACAGGCTGGTTGTACAGAAGTTGGAGGAGAGACTCCCATACATGGAGGGAACTCCCTGCTGATCTGATGATTTTCTATCCATGTATGGCCGGATTTAGTGATTGGATGGGGGGGTGACAGAGATTGGACCCATCCACCAATCCCGTCTCTTCCCTCCGTCTCCCGACCACACAGAACACAATCCACAGGAAATTATAAAGAGATTCCTCTGTTATCACACATTATATAATCCTTCCTGTGGCGTTCCTCCAGAGGAATTCCTGAGCCGCGGCCAGACGTCTGTCTGAGATTGGATTAGTGCCGCTAATAATATTATATCATAGGAGAAACTTTCCACACCGGGATCCTCCACTAATAATATTATATCATAGGAGAAACTTTCCACACCGGGATCCTCCACTAATAATATTATATCATAGGAGAAACTTTCCACACCGGGATCCTCCACTAATAATATTATATCATAGGAGAAACTTTCCACACCGGGATCCTCCGCTAATAATATTATATCATAGGAGAAACTTTCCACACCGGGATCCTCCACTAATAATATTATATCATAGGAGAAACTTTCCACACCGGGATCCTCCGCTAATAATATTATATCATAGGAGAAACTTTCCACACCGGGATCCTCCGCTAATAATATTATATCATAGGAGAAACTTTCCACACCGGGATCCTCCGCTAATAATATTATATCATAGGAGAAACTTTCCACACCGGGATCCTCCGCTAATAATATTATATCATAGGAGAAACTTTCCACACCGGGATCCTCCGCTAATAATATTATATCATAGGAGAAACTTTCCACACCGGGATCCTCCGCTAATAATATTATATCATAGGAGAAACTTTCCACACCGGGATCCTCCACTAATAATATTATATCATAGGAGAAACTTTCCACACCGGGATCCTCCGCTAATAATATTATATCATAGGAGAAACTTTCCACACCGGGATCCTCCTCTAATAATATTATATCATAGGAGAAACTTTCCGTCTCTGACCGGGATCCTCCGCTAATAATATTATATCATAGGAGAAACTTTCCACACCGGGATCCTCCGCTAATAATATTATATCATAGGAGAAACTTTCCACACCGGGATCCTCCTCTAATAATATTATATCATAGGAGAAACTTTCCACACCGGGATCCTCCGCTAATAATATTATATCATAGGTGAAACTTTCCGTCTCTGACCGGGATCCTCCGCTAATAATATTATATCATAGGAGAAACTTTCCACACCGGGATCCTCCTCTAATAATATTATATCATAGGAGAAACTTTCCGTCTCTGACCGGGATCCTCCGCTAATAATATTATATCATAGGAGAAACTTTCCACACCGGGATCCTCCGCTAATAATATTATATCATAGGAGAAACTTTCCACACCGGGATCCTCCTCTAATAATATTATATCATAGGAGAAACTTTCCACACCGGGATCCTCCGCTAATAATATTATATCATAGGAGAAACTTTCCACACCGGGATCCTCCTCTAATAATATTATATCATAGGAGAAACTTTCCACACCGGGATCCTCCGCTAATAATATTATATCATAGGTGAAACTTTCCATCTCTGACCGGGATCCTCCGCTAATTATATTATATCATAGGAGAAACTTTCCACACCGGGATCCTCCGCTAATAATATTATATCATAGGAGAAACTTTCCACACCGGGATCCTCCGCTAATAATATTATATCATAGGAGAAACTTTCCACACCGGGATCCTCCGCTAATAATATTATATCATAGGAGAAACTTTCCGTCTCTGACCGGGATCCTCCGCTAATAATATTATATCATAGGAGAAACTTTCCACACCGGGATCCTCCGCTAATAATATTATATCATAGGAGAAACTTTCCACACCGGGATCCTCCGCTAATAATATTATATCATAGGAGAAACTTTCCACACCGGGATCCTCCGCTAATAATATTATATCATAGGAGAAACTTTCCACACCGGGATCCTCCGCTAATAATATTATATCATAGGAGAAACTTTCCACACCGGGATCCTCCTCTAATAATATTATATCATAGGAGAAACTTTCCGTCTCTGACCGGGATCCTCCGCTAATAATATTATATCATAGGAGAAACTTTCCACACCGGGATCCTCCACTAATAATATTATATCATAGGAGAAACTTTCCACACCGGGATCCTCCGCTAATAATATTATATCATAGGAGAAACTTTCCACACCGAGATCCTCCGCTAATAATATTATATCATAGGAGTAACTTTCCGTCTCTGACCGGGATCCTCCGCTAATAATATTATATCATAGGAGAAACTTTCCACACCGGGATCCTCCGCTAATAATATTATATCATAGGAGAAACTTTCCACACCGGGATCCTCCGCTAATAATATTATATCATAGGAGAAACTTTCCACACCGAGATCCTCCGCTAATAATATTATATCATAGGAGAAACTTTCCACACCGAGATCCTCCGCTAATAATATTATATCATAGGAGAAACTTTCCACACCGGGATCCTCCGCTAATAATATTATATCATAGGAGAAACTTTCCACACCGGGATCCTCCGCTAATAATATTATATCATAGGAGAAACTTTCCACACCGAGATCCTCCGCTAATAATATTATATCATAGGAGAAACTTTCCGTCTCTGACCGAGATCCTCCGCTAATAATATTATATCATAGGAGAAACTTTCCATCTCCGACACCTCTGACCGAGATCCTCCGCTAATAATATTATATCATAGGAGAAACTTTCCACACCGGGATCCTCCGCTAATAATATTATATCATAGGAGAAACTTTCCACACCGGGATCCTCCGCTAATAATATTATATCATAGGAGAAACTTTCCACACCGGGATCCTCCGCTAATAATATTATATCATAGGAGAAACTTTCCACACCGAGATCCTCCGCTAATAATATTATATCATAGGAGAAACTTTCCACACTGTTCCTCCGCTAATAATATTATATCATAGGAGAAACTTTCCACACCGGGATCCTCCGCTAATAATATTATATCATAGGAGAAACTTTCCACACCGGGATCCTCCGCTAATAATATTATATCATAGGAGAAACTTTCCGTCTCTGACCGGGATCCTCCGCTAATAATATTATATCATAGGAGAAACTTTCCATCTCCGACACCTCTGACCGGGATCCTCCGCTAATAATATTATATCATAGGAGAAACTTTCCACACCGGGATCCTCCGCTAATAATATTATATCATAGGAGAAACTTTCCACACCGGGATCCTCCACTAATAATATTATATCATAGGAGAAACTTTCCACACCGGGATCCTCCACTAATAATATTATATCATAGGAGAAACTTTCCACACCGGGATCCTCCACTAATAATATTATATCATAGGAGAAACTTTCCACACCGGGATCCTCCACTAATAATATTATATCATAGGAGAAACTTTCCACACCGGGATCCTCCACTAATAATATTATATCATAGGAGAAACTTTCCACACCGGGATCCTCCGCTAATAATATTATATCATAGGAGAAACTTTCCACACCGGGATCCTCCGCTAATAATATTATATCATAGGAGAAACTTTCCACACCGGGATCCTCCGCTAATAATATTATATCATAGGAGAAACTTTCCACACCGGGATCCTCCGCTAATAATATTATATCATAGGAGAAACTTTCCACACCGGGATCCTCCGCTAATAATATTATATCATAGGAGAAACTTTCCACACCGGGATCCTCCTCTAATAATATTATATCATAGGAGAAACTTTCCGTCTCTGACCGGGATCCTCCGCTAATAATATTATATCATAGGAGAAACTTTCCACACCGGGATCCTCCGCTAATAATATTATATCATAGGAGAAACTTTCCACACCGGGATCCTCCGCTAATAATATTATATCATAGGAGAAACTTTCCACACCGGGATCCTCCGCTAATAATATTATATCATAGGTGAAACTTTCCGTCTCTGACCGGGATCCTCCGCTAATAATATTATATCATAGGAGAAACTTTCCACACCGGGATCCTCCGCTAATAATATTATATCATAGGAGAAACTTTCCACACCGGGATCCTCCGCTAATAATATTATATCATAGGAGAAACTTTCCGTCTCTGACCGGGATCCTCCGCTAATAATATTATATCATAGGAGAAACTTTCCACACCGGGATCCTCCGCTAATAATATTATATCATAGGAGAAACTTTCCACACCGGGATCCTCCGCTAATAATATTATATCATAGGAGAAACTTTCCACACCGGGATCCTCCACTAATAATATTATATCATAGGTGAAACTTTCCGTCTCTGACCGGGATCCTCCGCTAATAATATTATATCATAGGAGAAACTTTCCACACCGGGATCCTCCGCTAATAATATTATATCATAGGAGAAACTTTCCACACCGGGATCCTCCTCTAATAATATTATATCATAGGAGAAACTTTCCGTCTCTGACCGGGATCCTCCGCTAATAATATTATATCATAGGAGAAACTTTCCACACCGGGATCCTCCTCTAATAATATTATATCATAGGAGAAACTTTCCACACCGGGATCCTCCGCTAATAATATTATATCATAGGAGAAACTTTCCGTCTCTGACCGGGATCCTCCGCTAATAATATTATATCATAGGAGAAACTTTCCACACCGGGATCCTCCGCTAATAATATTATATCATAGGAGAAACTTTCCACACCGGGATCCTCCTCTAATAATATTATATCATAGGTGAAACTTTCCGTCTCTGACCGGGATCCTCCGCTAATAATATTATATCATAGGAGAAACTTTCCACACCGGGATCCTCCGCTAATAATATTATATCATAGGAGAAACTTTCCGTCTCTGACCGGGATCCTCCGCTAATAATATTATATCATAGGAGAAACTTTCCACACCGACGTCCTCCGCTAATAATATTATATCATAGGAGAAACTTTCCACACCGGGATCCTCCGCTAATAATATTATATCATAGGAGAAACTTTCCACACCGGGATCCTCCGCTAATAATATTATATCATAGGAGAAACTTTCCACACCGGGATCCTCCACTAATAATATTATATCATAGGAGAAACTTTCCACACCGGGATCCTCCGCTAATAATATTATATCATAGGAGAAACTTTCCGTCTCTGACCGGGATCCTCCGCTAATAATATTATATCATAGGAGAAACTTTCCACACCGGGATCCTCCGCTAATAATATTATATCATAGGAGAAACTTTCCACACCGGGATCCTCCTCTAATAATATTATATCATAGGAGAAACTTTCCACACCGGGATCCTCCGCTAATAATATTATATCATAGGAGAAACTTTCCACACCGGGATCCTCCGCTAATAATATTATATCATAGGAGAAACTTTCCACACCGGGATCCTCCACTAATAATATTATATCATAGGAGAAACTTTCCACACCGGGATCCTCCACTAATAATATTATATCATAGGAGAAACTTTCCACACCGGGATCCTCCACTAATAATATTATATCATAGGAGAAACTTTCCACACCGGGATCCTCCGCTAATAATATTATATCATAGGAGAAACTTTCCACACCGGGATCCTCCGCTAATAATATTATATCATAGGAGAAACTTTCCACACCGAGATCCTCCGCTAATAATATTATATCATAGGAGTAACTTTCCGTCTCTGACCGGGATCCTCCGCTAATAATATTATATCATAGGAGAAACTTTCCACACCGGGATCCTCCGCTAATAATATTATATCATAGGAGAAACTTTCCACACCGGGATCCTCCGCTAATAATATTATATCATAGGAGAAACTTTCCACACCGGGATCCTCCGCTAATAATATTATATCATAGGAGAAACTTTCCACACCGGGATCCTCCGCTAATAATATTATATCATAGGAGAAACTTTCCACACCGAGATCCTCCGCTAATAATATTATATCATAGGAGAAACTTTCCGTCTCTGACCGGGATCCTCCGCTAATAATATTATATCATAGGAGAAACTTTCCACACCGGGATCCTCCGCTAATAATATTATATCATAGGAGAAACTTTCCACACCGGGATCCTCCGCTAATAATATTATATCATAGGAGAAACTTTCCGTCTCTGACCGAGATCCTCCGCTAATAATATTATATCATAGGTGAAACTTTCCATCTCCGACACCTCTGACCGGGATCCTCCGCTAATAATATTATATCATAGGAGAAACTTTCCACACCGGGATCCTCCGCTAATAATATTATATCATAGGAGAAACTTTCCACACCGGGATCCTCCGCTAATAATATTATATCATAGGAGAAACTTTCCACACCGGGATCCTCCGCTAATAATATTATATCATAGGAGAAACTTTCCACACTGTTCCTCCGCTAATAATATTATATCATAGGAGAAACTTTCCACACCGGGATCCTCCGCTAATAATATTATATCATAGGAGAAACTTTCCACACCGGGATCCTCCGCTAATAATATTATATCATAGGAGAAACTTTCCGTCTCTGACCGGGATCCTCCGCTAATAATATTATATCATAGGAGAAACTTTCCATCTCCGACACCTCTGACCGGGATCCTCCGCTAATAATATTATATCATAGGAGAAACTTTCCACACCGGGATCCTCCGCTAATAATATTATATCATAGGAGAAACTTTCCACAACGGGATCCTCCGCTAATAATATTATATCATAGGAGAAACTTTCCACACCGGGATCCTCCGCTAATAATATTATATCATAGGAGAAACTTTCCACACCGGGATCCTCCACTAATAATATTATATCATAGGAGAAACTTTCCACACCGGGATCCTCCACTAATAATATTATATCATAGGAGAAACTTTCCGTCTCTGACCGAGATCCTCCGCTAATAATATTATATCATAGGAGAAACTTTCCACACCGGGATCCTCCGCTAATAATATTATATCATAGGAGAAACTTTCCGTCTCTGACCGGGATCCTCCGCTAATAATATTATATCATAGGAGAAACTTTCCACACCGGGATCCTCCGCTAATAATATTATATCATAGGAGAAACTTTCCACACCGGGATCCTCCTCTAATAATATTATATCATAGGAGAAACTTTCCGTCTCTGACCGGGATCCTCCGCTAATAATATTATATCATAGGAGAAACTTTCCACACCGGGATCCTCCGCTAATAATATTATATCATAGGAGAAACTTTCCACACCGGGATCCTCCGCTAATAATATTATATCATAGGAGAAACTTTCCACACCGGGATCCTCCTCTAATAATATTATATCATAGGAGAAACTTTCCGTCTCTGACCGGGATCCTCCGCTAATAATATTATATCATAGGAGAAACTTTCCACACCGGGATCCTCCGCTAATAATATTATATCATAGGAGAAACTTTCCACACCGGGATCCTCCGCTAATAATATTATATCATAGGAGAAACTTTCCGTCTCTGACCGGGATCCTCCGCTAATAATATTATATCATAGGAGAAACTTTCCACACCGGGATCCTCCGCTAATAATATTATATCATAGGAGAAACTTTCCACACCGGGATCCTCCGCTAATAATATTATATCATAGGAGAAACTTTCCACACCGGGATCCTCCGCTAATAATATTATATCATAGGAGAAACTTTCCGTCTCTGACCGGGATCCTCCGCTAATAATATTATATCATAGGAGAAACTTTCCACACCGGGATCCTCCGCTAATAATATTATATCATAGGAGAAACTTTCCACACCGGGATCCTCCGCTAATAATATTATATCATAGGAGAAACTTTCCACACCGGGATCCTCCACTAATAATATTATATCATAGGAGAAACTTTCCACACCGGGATCCTCCTCTAATAATATTATATCATAGGAGAAACTTTCCGTCTCTGACCGGGATCCTCCGCTAATAATATTATATCATAGGAGAAACTTTCCACACCGGGATCCTCCGCTAATAATATTATATCATAGGAGAAACTTTCCACACCGGGATCCTCCTCTAATAATATTATATCATAGGAGAAACTTTCCACACCGGGATCCTCCGCTAATAATATTATATCATAGGAGAAACTTTCCGTCTCTGACCGGGATCCTCCGCTAATAATATTATATCATAGGAGAAACTTTCCACACCGGGATCCTCCGCTAATAATATTATATCATAGGAGAAACTTTCCACACCGGGATCCTCCACTAATAATATTATATCATAGGAGAAACTTTCCGTCTCTGACCGAGATCCTCCGCTAATAATATTATATCATAGGAGAAACTTTCCACACCGGGATCCTCCGCTAATAATATTATATCATAGGAGAAACTTTCCACACCGGGATCCTCCGCTAATAATATTATATCATAGGAGAAACTTTCCACACCGGGATCCTCCGCTAATAATATTATATCATAGGAGAAACTTTCCACACCGACATCCTCCGCTAATAATATTATATCATAGGAGAAACTTTCCGTCTCTGACCGGGATCCTCCGCTAATAATATTATATCATAGGAGAAACTTTCCACACCGGGATCCTCCGCTAATAATATTATATCATAGGAGAAACTTTCCACACCGGGATCCTCCTCTAATAATATTATATCATAGGTGAAACTTTCCGTCTCTGACCGGGATCCTCCGCTAATAATATTATATCATAGGAGAAACTTTCCACACCGGGATCCTCCGCTAATAATATTATATCATAGGAGAAACTTTCCACACCGGGATCCTCCGCTAATAATATTATATCATAGGAGAAACTTTCCACACCGACATCCTCCGCTAATAATATTATATCATAGGAGAAACTTTCCATCTCCGACACCTCTGACCGGGATCCTCCGCTAATAATATTATATCATAGGAGAAACTTTCCACACCGACATCCTCCGCTAATAATATTATATCATAGGAGAAACTTTCCGTCTCTGACCGGGATCCTCCGCTAATAATATTATATCATAGGAGAAACTTTCCACACCGACATCCTCCGCTAATAATATTATATCATAGGAGAAACTTTCCGTCTCTGACCGGGATCCTCCGCTAATAATATTATATCATAGGAGAAACTTTCCACACCGGGATCCTCCGCTAATAATATTATATCATAGGAGAAACTTTCCACACCGGGATCCTCCTCTAATAATATTATATCATAGGAGAAACTTTCCGTCTCTGACCGGGATCCTCCTCTAATAATATTATATCATAGGAGAAACTTTCCACACCGGGATCCTCCGCTAATAATATTATATCATAGGAGTAACTTTCCGTCTCTGACCGGGATCCTCCGCTAATAATATTATATCATAGGAGAAACTTTCCACACCGGGATCCTCCGCTAATAATATTATATCATAGGAGAAACTTTCCGTCTCTGACCGGGATCCTCCGCTAATAATATTATATCATAGGAGAAACTTTCCACACCGGGATCCTCCGCTAATAATATTATATCATAGGAGAAACTTTCCACACCGGGATCCTCCGCTAATAATATTATATCATAGGAGAAACTTTCCACACCGAGATCCTCCGCTAATAATATTATATCATAGGAGAAACTTTCCACACCGGGATCCTCCGCTAATAATATTATATCATAGGAGAAACTTTCCACACCGACATCCTCCGCTAATAATATTATATCATAGGAGAAACTTTCCGTCTCTGACCGAGATCCTCCGCTAATAATATTATATCATAGGTGAAACTTTCCATCTCCGACACCTCTGACCGGGATCCTCCGCTAATAATATTATATCATAGGAGAAACTTTCCACACCGAGATCCTCCGCTAATAATATTATATCATAGGAGAAACTTTCCACACCGGGATCCTCCGCTAATAATATTATATCATAGGAGAAACTTTCCACACCGGGATCCTCCGCTAATAATATTATATCATAGGAGAAACTTTCCACACCGGGATCCTCCGCTAATAATATTATATCATAGGAGAAACTTTCCACACTGTTCCTCCGCTAATAATATTATATCATAGGAGAAACTTTCCACACCGGGATCCTCCGCTAATAATATTATATCATAGGAGAAACTTTCCACACCGGGATCCTCCGCTAATAATATTATATCATAGGAGAAACTTTCCGTCTCTGACCGGGATCCTCCGCTAATAATATTATATCATAGGAGAAACTTTCCATCTCCGACACCTCTGACCGGGATCCTCCGCTAATAATATTATATCATAGGAGAAACTTTCCACACCGGGATCCTCCGCTAATAATATTATATCATAGGAGAAACTTTCCACACCGGGATCCTCCGCTAATAATATTATATCATAGGAGAAACTTTCCGTCTCTGACCGGGATCCTCCGCTAATAATATTATATCATAGGAGAAACTTTCCACAACGGGATCCTCCTCTAATAATATTATATCATAGGAGAAACTTTCCACACCGGGATCCTCCACTAATAATATTATATCATAGGAGAAACTTTCCACACCGGGATCCTCCACTAATAATATTATATCATAGGAGAAACTTTCCGTCTCTGACCGAGATCCTCCGCTAATAATATTATATCATAGGAGAAACTTTCCACACCGGGATCCTCCGCTAATAATATTATATCATAGGAGAAACTTTCCACACCGGGATCCTCCGCTAATAATATTATATCATAGGAGAAACTTTCCGTCTCTGACCGGGATCCTCCGCTAATAATATTATATCATAGGAGAAACTTTCCACACCGGGATCCTCCGCTAATAATATTATATCATAGGAGAAACTTTCCACACCGGGATCCTCCGCTAATAATATTATATCATAGGAGAAACTTTCCGTCTCTGACCGGGATCCTCCGCTAATAATATTATATCATAGGAGAAACTTTCCACACCGGGATCCTCCTCTAATAATATTATATCATAGGAGTAACTTTCCGTCTCTGACCGGGATCCTCCGCTAATAATATTATATCATAGGAGAAACTTTCCACACCGGGATCCTCCGCTAATAATATTATATCATAGGAGAAACTTTCCACACCGGGATCCTCCGCTAATAATATTATATCATAGGAGAAACTTTCCACACCGAGATCCTCCGCTAATAATATTATATCATAGGAGAAACTTTCCACACCGGGATCCTCCACTAATAATATTATATCATAGGAGAAACTTTCCACACCGGGATCCTCCGCTAATAATATTATATCATAGGAGAAACTTTCCGTCTCTGACCGAGATCCTCCGCTAATAATATTATATCATAGGTGAAACTTTCCATCTCCGACACCTCTGACCGGGATCCTCCGCTAATAATATTATATCATAGGAGAAACTTTCCATCTCTGACCGGGATCCTCCGCTAATAATATTATATCATAGGAGAAACTTTCCACACCGGGATCCTCCGCTAATAATATTATATCATAGGAGAAACTTTCCACACCGGGATCCTCCGCTAATAATATTATATCATAGGAGAAACTTTCCACACCGGGATCCTCCGCTAATAATATTATATCATAGGAGAAACTTTCCATCTCTGACCGGGATCCTCCGCTAATAATATTATATCATAGGAGAAACTTTCCACACCGGGATCCTCCGCTAATAATATTATATCATAGGAGAAACTTTCCACACCGGGATCCTCCGCTAATAATATTATATCATAGGAGAAACTTTCCGTCTCTGACCGGGATCCTCCGCTAATAATATTATATCATAGGAGAAACTTTCCACACCGGGATCCTCCGCTAATAATATTATATCATAGGAGAAACTTTCCACACCGGGATCCTCCGCTAATAATATTATATCATAGGAGAAACTTTCCACACCGGGATCCTCCGCTAATAATATTATATCACAGGAGAAACTTTCCACACCGGGATCCTCCGCTAATAATATTATATCATAGGAGAAACTTTCCACACCGGGATCCTCCGCTAATAATATTATATCATAGGAGAAACTTTCCGTCTCTGACCGGGATCCTCCGCTAATAATATTATATCATAGGAGAAACTTTCCGTCTCTGACCGGGATCCTCCGCTAATAATATTATATCATAGGAGAAACTTTCCACACCGAGATCCTCCGCTAATAATATTATATCATAGGAGAAACTTTCCACACCGGGATCCTCCGCTAATAATATTATATCATAGGAGAAACTTTCCACACCGGGATCCTCCGCTAATAATATTATATCATAGGAGAAACTTTCCACACCGGGTCCTCCGCTAATAATATTATATCATAGGAGAAACTTTCCACACCGACACCCTCCGTTAATAATATTATATCATAGGAGAAACTTTCCACACCGGGATCCTCCTCTAATAATATTATATCATAGGAGAAACTTTCCGTCTCTGACCGGGATCCTCCGCTAATAATATTATATCATAGGAGAAACTTTCCGTCTCTGACCGGGATCCTCCGCTAATAATATTATATCATAGGAGAAACTTTCCACACCGGGATCCTCCGCTAATAATATTATATCATAGGAGAAACTTTCCACACCGGGATCCTCCGCTAATAATATTATATCATAGGAGAAACTTTCCACACCGGGATCCTCCTCTAATAATATTATATCATAGGAGAAACTTTCCGTCTCTGACCGGGATCCTCCGCTAATAATATTATATCATAGGAGAAACTTTCCACACCGGGATCCTCCGCTAATAATATTATATCATAGGAGAAACTTTCCACACCGGGATCCTCCGCTAATAATATTATATCATAGGAGAAACTTTCCACACCGGGATCCTCCGCTAATAATATTATATCATAGGAGAAACTTTCCACACCGGGATCCTCCGCTAATAATATTATATCATAGGAGAAACTTTCCGTCTCTGACCGGGATCCTCCGCTAATAATATTATATCATAGGAGAAACTTTCCGTCTCTGACCGGGATCCTCCGCTAATAATATTATATCATAGGAGAAACTTTCCACACCGGCATCCTCCGCTAATAATATTATATCATAGGAGAAACTTTCCACACCGGGATCCTCCGCTAATAATATTATATCATAGGAGAAACTTTCCGTCTCTGACCGGGATCCTCCTCTAATAATATTATATCATAGGAGAAACTTTCCACACCGGGATCCTCCGCTAATAATATTATATCATAGGAGAAACTTTCCACACCGGGATCCTCCGCTAATAATATTATATCATAGGAGAAACTTTCCACACCGGGATCCTCCGCTAATAATATTATATCATAGGAGAAACTTTCCACACCGAGATCCTCCGCTAATAATATTATATCATAGGAGAAACTTTCCACACCGGGATCCTCCGCTAATAATATTATATCATAGGAGAAACTTTCCACACCGGGATCCTCCGCTAATAATATTATATCATAGGAGAAACTTTCCACACCGGGTCCTCCGCTAATAATATTATATCATAGGAGAAACTTTCCGTCTCTGACCGGGATCCTCCGCTAATAATATTATATCATAGGAGAAACTTTCCGTCTCTGACCGGGATCCTCCGCTAATAATATTATATCATAGGAGAAACTTTCCACACCGGGATCCTCCGCTAATAATATTATATCATAGGAGAAACTTTCCACACCGGGATCCTCCGCTAATAATATTATATCATAGGAGAAACTTTCCGTCTCTGACCGGGATCCTCCGCTAATAATATTATATCATAGGAGAAACTTTCCACACCGGGATCCTCCGCTAATAATATTATATCATAGGAGAAACTTTCCACACCGGGATCCTCCGCTAATAATATTATATCATAGGAGAAACTTTCCGTCTCTGACCGGGATCCTCCTCTAATAATATTATATCATAGGAGAAACTTTCCACACCGGGATCCTCCGCTAATAATATTATATCATAGGAGAAACTTTCCACACCGGGATCCTCCGCTAATAATATTATATCATAGGAGAAACTTTCCACACCGGGATCCTCCGCTAATAATATTATATCATAGGAGAAACTTTCCACACCGGGATCCTCCGCTAATAATATTATATCATAGGAGAAACTTTCCACACCGGGATCCTCCGCTAATAATATTATATCATAGGAGAAACTTTCCACACCGGGATCCTCCGCTAATAATATTATATCATAGGAGAAACTTTCCACACCGGGATCCTCCGCTAATAATATTATATCATAGGAGAAACTTTCCACACCGAGATCCTCCGCTAATAATATTATATCATAGGAGAAACTTTCCACACCGGGATCCTCCGCTAATAATATTATATCATAGGAGAAACTTTCCACACCGGGATCCTCCGCTAATAATATTATATCATAGGAGAAACTTTCCACACCGGGTCCTCCGCTAATAATATTATATCATAGGAGAAACTTTCCGTCTCTGACCGGGATCCTCCGCTAATAATATTATATCATAGGAGAAACTTTCCACACCGGGATCCTCCGCTAATAATATTATATCATAGGAGAAACTTTCCACACCGGGATCCTCCGCTAATAATATTATATCATAGGAGAAACTTTCCGTCTCTGACCGGGATCCTCCGCTAATAATATTATATCATAGGAGAAACTTTCCACACCGGGATCCTCCGCTAATAATATTATATCATAGGAGAAACTTTCCACACCGGGTCCTCCGCTAATAATATTATATCATAGGAGAAACTTTCCACACCGGGATCCTCCGCTAATAATATTATATCATAGGAGAAACTTTCCGTCTCTGACCGGGATCCTCCGCTAATAATATTATATCATAGGAGAAACTTTCCACACCGGGATCCTCCGCTAATAATATTATATCATAGGAGAAACTTTCCGTCTCTGACCGGGATCCTCCGCTAATAATATTATATCATAGGAGAAACTTTCCACACCGGGATCCTCCTCTAATAATATTATATCATAGGAGAAACTTTCCGTCTCTGACCGGGATCCTCCGCTAATAATATTATATCATAGGAGAAACTTTCCACACCGGGATCCTCCGCTAATAATATTATATCATAGGAGAAACTTTCCACACCGGGATCCTCCGCTAATAATATTATATCATAGGAGAAACTTTCCGTCTCTGACCGAGATCCTCCGCTAATAATATTATATCATAGGAGAAACTTTCCACACCGGGATCCTCCGCTAATAATATTATATCATAGGAGAAACTTTCCACACCGGGATCCTCCTCTAATAATATTATATCATAGGAGAAACTTTCCACACCGGGATCCTCCGCTAATAATATTATATCATAGGAGAAACTTTCCACACCGGGATCCTCCGCTAATAATATTATATCATAGGAGAAACTTTCCGTCTCTGACCGGGATCCTCCTCTAATAATATTATATCATAGGAGAAACTTTCCACACCGGGATCCTCCGCTAATAATATTATATCATAGGAGAAACTTTCCACACCGTTCCTCCGCTAATAATATTATATCATAGGAGAAACTTTCCACACCGGGATCCTCCGCTAATAATATTATATCATAGGAGAAACTTTCCACACCGACATCCTCCGCTAATAATATTATATCATAGGAGAAACTTTCCACACCGGGATCCTCCTCTAATAATATTATATCATAGGAGAAACTTTCCGTCTCTGACCGGGATCCTCCGCTAATAATATTATATCATAGGAGAAACTTTCCACACCGGGATCCTCCGCTAATAATATTATATCATAGGAGAAACTTTCCACACCGGGATCCTCCGCTAATAATATTATATCATAGGAGAAACTTTCCACACCGGGATCCTCCGCTAATAATATTATATCATAGGAGAAACTTTCCACACCGGGATCCTCCGCTAATAATATTATATCATAGGAGAAACTTTCCGTCTCTGACCGGGATCCTCCGCTAATAATATTATATCATAGGAGAAACTTTCCACACCGGGATCCTCCGCTAATAATATTATATCATAGGAGAAACTTTCCACACCGGGATCCTCCGCTAATAATATTATATCATAGGAGAAACTTTCCACACCGGGTCCTCCGCTAATAATATTATATCATAGGAGAAACTTTCCACACCGACATCCTCCGCTAATAATATTATATCATAGGAGAAACTTTCCACACCGACATCCTCCGCTAATAATATTATATCATAGGAGAAACTTTCCGTCTCTGACCCTCTGTACCCCCCTATTGTCACCGAGTGCCCCTCTGTACCCCCCCCCTATTGTCACTGATTGCCCCTCTGTACCCCCCCTATTGTCACTGATTGCCCCCCTGTACCCCCTATTATCACTGATTGCCCCTCTGTACCCCCCTATTGTCACTGAGTGCCCCTCTGTACCCCCCCCTATTGTCACTGCTTGCCCCTCTGTACCCCCTATTGTCACTGCTTGCCCCTCTGCACCCCCCTATTGTCACTGATTGCCCCTCTGTACCCCCCTATTGTCACTGAGTGCCCCTCTGTACCCCCCCTATTGTCACTGATTGCCCCTCTGTACCCCCTATTGTCACTGCTTGCCCCTCTGTACCCCCTATTGTCACTGCTTGCCCCTCTGCACCCCCCTATTGTCACTGCTTGCCCCTCTGTACCCCCTATTGTCACTGCTTGCCCCTCTGCACCCCCCTATTGTCACTGATTGCCCCTCTGTACCCCCCTATTGTCACTGAGTGCCCCTCTGTACCCCCTATTGTCACTGCTTGCCCCTCTGTACCCCCTATTGTCACTGCTTGCCCCTCTGCACCCCCCTATTGTCACTGCTTGCCCCTCTGGACCCCCCTATTGTCACTGCTTGCCCCTCTGTACCCCCCTATTGTCACTGCTTGCCCCTCTGCACCCCCTATTGTCACTGATTGCCCCTCTGTACCCCCCTATTGTCACTGCTTGCCCCTCTGTACCCCCCTATTGTCACTGCTTGCCCCTCTGCACCCCCCTATTGTCACTGATTGCCCCTCTGGACCCCCCTACTGTCACTGATTGCCCCTCTGTACCCCCCTATTGTCACTGCTTGCCCCTCTGCACCCCCCTATTATCACTGATTGCCCCTCTGTACCCCCCTATTATCACTGATTGCCCCTCTGTAGCCCCCCTATTATCACTGATTGCCCCTTTGTAGCCCCCCTACTGTCACTGATTGCCCCTCTGGACCCCCCTACTGTCACTGATTGCCCCTCTGTACCCCCCTATTGTCACTGCTTGCCCCTCTGCACCCCCCTAGTATCACTGATTGCCCCTCTGTACCCCCCTATTATCACTGATTGCCCCTCTGTAGCCCCCCTATTATCACTGATTGCCCCTTTGTAGCCCCCCTACTGTCACTGATTGCTCCTCTGTAGCCCCCCTATTATCACTGATTGCCCCCCTACTGTCACTGATTGCCCCTCTGTAGCCCCCTATTATCACTGATTGCCCCTCTGTGGCCCCCCTATTGCTATAGAGCCCCCATCTTCCTGCAGAGCCCCCCAGTCTGCTATTGAGCCCCCATCTTACTACAGAGCCCCCCAGTCTGCTACATAGCCCCCCATCTTACTGAAGACCCCCTCAGTCTGCTATAGAGCCCCCCATCTTCCTGCAGAGCCCCCCAGTCTGCTATAGAGCCCCCCATCTTACTGCAGAGCCCCCAGTCTGCTATAGAGCCCCCCATCTTCCTGCAGAGCCCCCCATCTTCCTGCAGAGCCCCCCAGTCTGCTATAGAGCCCCCCATCTTACTGCAGAGCCCCCAGTCTGCTATAGAGCCCCCCATCTTCCTGCAGAGCCCCCATCTTCCTGCAGAGCCCCCAGTCTGCTATAGAGCCCCCAGTCTGCTATAGAGCCCCCTATCTTCCTGCAGAGCCCCCCCAGTCTGCTATAGAGCCCCCTATCTTCCTGCAGAGCCCCCCCAGTCTGCTATAGAGCCCCCCATCTTACTGCAGAGCCCCCAGTCTGCTATAGAGCCCCCCATCTTCCTGCAGAGCCCCCCATCTTCCTGCAGAGCCCCCCAGTCTGCTATAGAGCCCCCCATCTTACTGCAGAGCCCCCAGTCTGCTATAGAGCCCCCCATCTTCCTGCAGAGCCCCCATCTTCCTGCAGAGCCCCCAGTCTGCTATAGAGCCCCCAGTCTGCTATAGAGCCCCCTATCTTCCTGCAGAGCCCCCCCAGTCTGCTATAGAGCCCCCTATCTTCCTGCAGAGCCCCCCCAGTCTGCTATAGAGCCCCCCATCTTCCTGCAGAGCCCCCCAGTCTGGTATAGAGAACCCATCTTCCTGCAGAAGCTCCCAGTCTGCTACTGTATAGAGCCCCCCCATCTTCCTGCAGATCCCCCAGTCTGCTATAGAGCCTCCATCTTACTGCAGAGCCCCCCATCTTCCTGCAGAGCCCCCCAGTCTGCTATAGAGCCCCCATATTCCTGCAGAGCCCCCAGTCTGCTATAGAGCCCACATCTTCCTGCAGAGCCCCCCAGTCTGCTATAGAGCCCCCTATCTTCCTGCAGAGCCCCCCCAGTCTGCTATAGAGCCCCCCATCTTTCAGCAGAGCCCCCCAGTCTGGTATAGAGAACCCATCTTCCTGCAGAGCCCCCCAGTCTGCTATAGAGCCTCCATCTTACTGCAGAGCCCCCCATCTTACTGCAGAGCCCCCCAGTCTGCTATAGAGCCCCCAGTCTGCTATAGAGCCCCCCATCTTCCTGCAGAGCCCCCCAGTCTGCTATAGAGCCCCCCATCTTACTGCACAGCCCCCCATCTTACTGCAGAGCCCCCCAGTCTGCTATAGAGCCCCCATCTTACTGCAGAGCCCCCCAGTCTGCTATAGAGACCCCCATCTTACTGCAGAGCCCCCCATCTTTCTGCAGAGCCCCCAGTCTGCTATAGAGCCCCCATTCTCCCACATTGCCTTCCATCCCCCACAGAGCTCTTCAGTCCTCCTTTGTGCTCCCCCAACCCCCACATAGCCCCCTGATGAATTTACAGAGCCCCCCCACAATGTCCCCCACCTTCCCGCAGAGAGTTGTCCCGATTGCCCATTGGTTGCCCCTTTATTGTCCGGGCCGCCATTCTGTCCTATCAGAGATCCGTATTCCTGACATTTCACAGACCCCCCATATGTATTCCTCAGGCCGTTCTCTGATTGGTCAGTAGGGGTGACATTTCACAGACCCCCCATTATTACCCCCCATATGTATTCCTCAGGCTGTTCTCTGATTGGTCAGTAGGGGTGACATCACAGGGCCCCCATTATTACCCCCCATATGTATTCCTCAGGCCGTTCTCTGATTGGTCAGTAGGGGTGACATCACAGGGCCCCCATTATTACCCCCCATATGTATTCCTCAGGCCGTTCTCTGATTGGTCAGTAGGGGTGACATCACAGACCCCCCATTATTACCCCCCATATGTATTCCTCAGGCTGTTCTCTGATTGGTCAGTAGGGGTGACATTTCACAGACCCCCCATTATTACCCCCCATATGTATTCCTCAGGCCGTTCTCTGATTGGTCAGTAGGGGTGACATCACAGGGCCCCCATTATTACCCCCCATATGTATTCCTCAGGCTGTTCTCTGATTGGTCAGTAGGGGTGACATCACAGGGCCCCCATTATTACCCCCCATATGTATTCCTCAGGCTGTTCTCTGATTGGTCAGTAGGGGTGACATCACAGGGCCCCCATTATTACCCCCCATATGTATTCCTCAGGCTGTTCTCTGATTGGTCAGTAGGGGTGACATCACAGGGCCCCCATTATTACCCCCCATATGTATTCCTCAGGCTGTTCTCTGATTGGTCAGTAGGGGTGACATCACAGGGCCCCCATTATTACCCCCCATATGTATTCCTCAGGCCGTTCTCTGATTGGTCAGTAGGGGTGACATCACAGGGCCCCCATTATTACCCCCCATATGTATTCCTCAGGCCGTTCTCTGATTGGTCAGTAGGGGTGACATCACAGACCCCCCATTATTACCCCCCATATGTATTCCTCAGGCTGTTCTCTGATTGGTCAGTAGGGGTGACATCACAGGGCCCCCATTATTACCCCCCATATGTATTCCTCAGGCCGTTCTCTGATTGGTCAGTAGGGGTGACATCACAGGGCCCCCATTATTACCCCCCATATGTATTCCTCAGGCTGTTCTCTGATTGGTCAGTAGGGGTGACATCACAGGGCCCCCATTATTACCCCCCATATGTATTCCTCAGGCTGTTCTCTGATTGGTCAGTAGGGGTGACATCACAGGGCCCCCATTATTACCCCCCATATGTATTCCTCAGGCTGTTCTCTGATTGGTCAGTAGGGGTGACATCACAGGGCCCCCATTATTACCCCCCATATGTATTCCTCAGGCCGTTCTCTGATTGGTCAGTAGGGGTGACATCACAGGGCCCCCATTATTACCCCCCATATGTATTCCTCAGGCCGTTCTCTGATTGGTCAGTAGGGGTGACATCACAGACCCCCCATTATTACCCCCCATATGTATTCCTCAGGCTGTTCTCTGATTGGTCAGTAGGGGTGACATCACAGGGCCCCCATTATTACCCCCCATATGTATTCCTCAGGCCGTTCTCTGATTGGTCAGTAGGGGTGACATCACAGGGCCCCCATTATTACCCCCCATATGTATTCCTCAGGCTGTTCTCTGATTGGTCAGTAGGGGTGACATCACAGGGCCCCCATTATTACCCCCCATATGTATTCCTCAGGCCGTTCTCTGATTGGTCAGTAGGGGTGACATCACAGGGCCCCCATTATTACCCCCCATATGTATTCCTCAGGCTGTTCTCTGATTGGTCAGTAGGGGTGACATCACAGGGCCCCCATTATTACCCCCCATATGTATTCCTCAGGCCGTTCTCTGATTGGTCAGTAGGGGGTGACATCACAGGGCCCCCATTATTACCCCCCATATGTATTCCTCAGGCTGTTCTCTGATTGGTCAGTAGGGGTGACATCACAGGGCCCCCATTATTACCCCCCATATGTATTCCTCAGGCCGTTCTCTGATTGGTCAGTAGGGGTGACATCACAGGGCCCCCATTATTACCCCCCATATGTATTCCTCAGGCTGTTCTCTGATTGGTCAGTAGGGGTGACATCACAGGGCCCCCACCATGGGACAGCAGATCATTTTTAGTCAGATTTTGTCAGTTGCTGCGACCGATCGTCTGAGATCAGGGAACGATCGGCTTCTCTCTGAACAGCTGAAAACAATCGCAGAAATCTCATCAAAGCGTCACCGTCTTCCTCGTTATAAAAGTGGATTTTCATTGTTTTACATTTGAAACTTTTATTAAACGAGTCCCTGGAGATCCCGCCATGAAGGTCGTTGTTCAGCCACTTCCTGTTATGGGGTGACAACTGTCTCCGAGTCGTCAGCCTGTCACATGCGCCCCCTGGTGGTGACTGTAAGCGGCTATACCGGCACACATTGCGGAGGAATTGGTCCACCATTGGCGGCATCGGGAAAGTCGGCCCGGAGCAATGATGAGCGCGGGGGGGAGGGGGAGACAGGAAGCGGCTGAAAGAGGCTGCAGGAGATCAGTGATCCAAATTCATTATTTATAGATGTTATTATTCCGTGAGATTACAGAAATATTATGCAGATCAGATCTTCCCACCCTGATGACCCCCCCCGGGGGTCTCTCTATGAAGATCGGGGATTGGGGGGGTTGGGATCTTCCGGGCTGGATCTTCTTATCTGACATCTCAGGGGGCTCATTCACATCTACAGGCCAGATTCACATAGAGATACGACGGTGTATCTCCTGATATCTCCTGCTACGCCGTTGTATCTCAGAGTTGCGTCTGTCGTATGTATGCGCCTGAATCGTAGAATCAGTTACGCATAGATATGCCTAAGATCCGACAGGTGTAATTGTGTTACACCGTCGGATCTTAAGTGCAATTTTAAAATGGCCGCTGGGGGCGTTCTCGCTGATTTACGGCGAGAATATGTAAATCAGCGAGATACGCCAATTCACGAACGTACGCGGGCCCAACGCAGTCACTTTACGCCGTTTACGTAAGGGTTTTCCTGGCGTATAGTTACCCCTGCTTCTATGAGGCGCAGCCAATGTTAAGTATGGCCATCGTTCCCGCGAGAAAATTTGAATCTTTTACGTCGTTTTCCTAAGTCGTTCGCGAATAGGGATTTGCGAATAGGGATTTGCGGAAATTACGCTCACGTCGGCTTCATTGACGTTTTCCGACGTGAGTTGGAGCATGCGCACTGGGCTATTTTTACGGCCGGCGCATGCGCAGTTTGATTGGCGCGGGGGCGCGCCTAATTTAAATACAAGCCGCCCACCTTTGAATTACGCGGCCTTACGCCGGGCCATTTACACTACGCCGCCGCAAATTACGGAACAAGTGCTTTGAGAATACGGCACTTGCTCCAGTAAGTTGCGGCGTCGTAGTGTAAATGGCTTACGCTACGCCGCCGCGGATTCTATGTGAATCTGGCCCTACATGTCCGCCAATCAGATTTCAATCCACGTTTTACCGTATTATTGCAATATTATTAACGTATTATTATTATTACCGTATTATTATTATTATTACCGTATTGTTATTATTATTATTATTATTATTACCGTATTATTATTATTATTATTATTATTACCGTATTATTATTATTATTATTATTATTACCGTATTATTATTATTATTATTATTATTACCGTATTATTATTATTACCGTATTATTATTATTACCGTATTATTATGACTCCGATCCACAGATGCATCTAATTGCGTTTTTCTGCACTTTACGTTTATTTTTCTATTGAACATTTAGCAGTCAGCAGTCCCCTCGGTGGAGCCGGCAACACATCGGAAACGCACAAATGATGCGTCTTTATAGACTTGTATGGTCCTCGCAGCACAATGGAATCCTTTCTTCTATATCCCCCTGAGATGTGCCCGCCTCCTATCTATCACATTAGGACTAGGTGCGCGCCATAGTGCACTCCCAAAGTACAATGGGAAGGTCTTTCCTCTACAGAACTGCGGCTGATTGGAGGTTTTTGTTTTTCACATCCATTTCTGCGAGCTGCGGACATGTCACCTTCACAGAGGTCAGGGATAAAGGGGTTGGGGGGTTATGGTTGGGATTAGGGGTTGGATTTAGGGGATGAAGTTTAGGGTTGAGGTTGGAGTTTAGGTTTGGATTAGGGGTCGGGATTAGGGGTTAAGGTTAGGGTTGGATTTAAGAGTTGGGGATTAGGGTTTGGGATTAGAGGTTGAGGTTTGAGTTAGGATTAAGGTTTAGGGTTGGAGTTGAGATTAAGGTTGGATTTAGAGGTTGAAGTTAGGGTTTGGCGGTTAGGGTTGGGGGTTAGGGATGGGGTTTTAGGATTTGGGTTAGGATTTAGGGGTTGAGTTTGGAGTTATGGGTTGAGGTTGGGGTTAGAGTAGGATTTAGGATTGGGGTTATGGGTTGAGGTTGGGGTTGGGAATAAGGGCTGAGGTTGAGGTTAGGGTTGGATTTGGGGGGTAAAATTAGGGGTTGGCGGTTAGGGTTGGAATTTGGGGTTGGATTTAGGGATGAGGTTGGGGTTGAAGTCGGGGTTATAGGTTGAGGTTGGGGTTAATGTTGGAGTTGGGGTTATGGGTTAAGGTTTGGGATTAGGGTTGGAATTATAGGTTGATGTTGGGGCTAGGGTTGGAGTTAGGGTTGGGGTTATAGGTTGAGGTTGGGGTTATGGGGTCAGTGTTGGAGTTAGGGTTATGGGTTGATGTTGGGGTTAGAGTTGGAGTTAGGGTTGGGGTTATAGGTTGAGGTTGGGGATATGGGTTGAGGTTGGGGTTGGGAATAAGGGTTGACGTTAGGGTTGGATTTAGGGGGTAAAGTTAGGGGTTGGCAGTTAGGGTTGAAACTTGTGGTTGGATTTAGGGATGGGGTTGAGGTTGGGGTTTGAGTTAGGGGTTGAAGTTGAGGTTATGGGGTTAGGGTTGGAGTTAGGGTTATAGGTTGAGGTCAGGGTTTGGGTTATGGGTTGATGTTGGGGTTATAAATTGAGGTTGGGGTTGGAAATAAGGGTTGGGTTTGAGGTTAGGGTTGGATTTGGAGGGTGAAGTTAGGGGTTGGAATTTGGGGTTAGGGATAGGGTTGAGGTTGGGGTTATGGGTTGAGATTAGGGTTAGGGTTGGAATTTGGGGTTGGGGTTAGGGATAGGGTTGAGGTTGGGGTTATGGGTTGAGATTAGGGTTAGGGTTGGAATTTGGGGTTGGGGTTAGGGATAGGGTTGAGGTTGGGGTTATGGGTTGAGATTAGGGTTAGGGTTGGAATTTGGGGTTGGGGTTAGGGATAGGGTTGAGGTTAGGGATAGGGTTAAGGTTAGGGATAGGGTTGATGTTGGGGTTATGGGTTGAGATTAGGGGTTGGAATTTGGGGTTGGGGTTAGGGATGGGGTTGAGGTTAGGGTTATAGGTTGAGATTAGGGTTAGGGTTGGAATTTGGGGTTGGGGTTAGGGAGAGGGTTGGGGTTATAGGTTGAGGTTGGGTTTGGGAATAAGGGTTGGGTTTATGGTTAGGGTTGGATTTAGGGGGTGAAGTTAGGGGTTGGCGGTTAGGGTTAGGGTTGGGGTTATGGGTTGAGATTAGGGTTAGGGTTGGGGTTGGGGGTAGGGATGGGGTTGAGGTTTGGTTTATCGGTTGAGATTAGGGTTAGGGTTGGAGTTGGGGTTTCAGGTTGAGATTGGGGTTATGGGTTGAGATTAGGGTTAGGGTTGGGGGTTGGGGTTAGGGATAGGGTTGATGTTGGGGTTATGGGTTGAGATTAGGGTTAGGGTTGGAATTTGGGGTTGGGGTTAGGGATAGGGTTGAGGTTGGGGTTATGGGTTGAGATTAGAGTTAGGGTTGGAGTTGGGGTTTCAGGTTGAGGTTGGGGTTATGGGTTGAGATTAGGGTTAGGGTTGGGGTTAGGGATAGGGTTGATGTTGGGGTTATGGGTTGAGATTAGAGTTAGGGTTGGAGTTGGGGTTTCAGGTTGAGGTTGGGGTTATGGGTTGAGATTAGGGTTAGGGTTGGGGTTTGGGATAGGGTTGAGGTTGGGGTTATGGGTTGAGATTAGAGTTAGGGTTGGAGTTGGGGTTTCAGGTTGGAGTTGGGGTTGAGGTTGGGTTTATGGGTTAGGATTGGGGTTATAAATTAGGGTTGGAGTTAGAAATGCCCTTCTGTATAGATACAATGATATATTATACATAGAATCTCACTCTATTCATTTCCCTTTCGGATTAATAAAGTTTTCTGAATCTTTCTCTATATTATTTCTTTTCTTATTTAGCAGCTGATCCGTTTGTTGTACAAAAATCACAATATTTCCTCCGTATACAAATATCAGACGACCTCCAATCATTTCCATGATATCCTTCTCTGACTTTTTCTTTCTTTCTAGAGGTCGGGGGTCACCTTGACTAGAAAGGCAACTGTATATAATAATTGTTACTGCGATCTCTACACCTATTATAGTATTATAATCATTTTATTATGTTATCAATTTTTTTATTATTATCTGGACCGTGTTAGGAATTAATGGTCCATTTTTCTGTTTTCCTTTTTAATTCACTCCCTATTCTGCTTGGGACCTGGTATCATTATACCATATTATTATTATTATTCTTTTTAAATATTATCCAGTATCCATATATTATTATTTATTATTATATAGGATCTATATATTATTAGTATTCATATTATTGTTATTATACAGGATTTATATATTATTATTATTTTACAGGATTAACATATTATTATTATTATTATTATTATTATTACTATACAGGATTTATATATTTATATTATTATTATTTTTGATATTATTGTACAGGATCTCTATATTATTAGTATTCATATTATTGTTATAATACAGGATTTATTTATTATTATTGTTATTATTATTATACAGGATATATATATATATATATATATATATATATATATATATATATATATATATATATATATATATATATATATATATATATATATATTATTATAATATTATTATTATTATTATTATTATTATTATTATACGGGATATATATATATATATATATATATATATATATATATTATTATTATTATACAGGATTTATATTATTAGTATTTTTTTTTTTTTTATAAATTCTTTATTTTTCATTTGTTTCTTCACATAATTCAACTAATCTTACATAGTCTTAATATGACATGTATGTTGCCTTCTATGAATTATATACATTCTTTGGGCCAAATTCATAAAGACTTACGACGGGCGTATCAGTAGATAGGCCCGTCGTAAGTCCGAATCCGCGCCGTCGCAACTTTAAGCGTATGCTCAAACTGAGATGCGCTTAAATGTTGCTAAGATATGACCGGTGTAAGTCTCCTACGCCGTCGTATCTTAACTGCATATTTACGCTGGCCGCTAGGGGCGTGTACGTCGATTTACGCCGAGAATATGTAAATGACGTAGATACGCCTATTCACGAACGTACGCTCGCCCGTCGCATGTAAGATACGCCGTTTACATAAGGGGTTTTCAGGCGTAAAGATAAACCACCAAAAAGATGGCGCAGCCAATGTTAAGTATGGATGTCGGAACCGCATCAAAATTTACGTCGTTTAAGTAACTCGTTCGTGAATGGGGCTGGCCGTAATTTACGTTCACGCCAAAAGCATTGACAATTTGCCGACGTCATTTGGAGCATGCGCACTGGGATACGTCCACGGACGGCGCATTCGCCGTTCGTTAGAAACGTCAAATACGTGGGGTCACTAGTATTTTGCATAGAACACGCCCCCAACCAGCCTATTTTGAATTAGGCGGCCTTACGCCGGCCCAGTTGCACTGCGCCGCCGTAAGTTACAGCGCAACTTCTTTGTGAATACGGGACCTGCCGCTCTAATTTACGGCGGCGTCGTGTATCTGAGATATGCGACGCCGGACAAAATCTACCTGAATCTACCCCTTTATTTTCTGGTTATCGCTTAACTCTATTATAAATACTTCTATCTCCCTCCCCTCCCCCTCCCCTCTCACCCTTTTATTGTACAAGATCTTACATTTATTAATATTCATATTATTGTTGTTATACATGATTTATTTATTATTATTATTATTGTTGTAAAACACGGTTTATATATTATTTTTATTGTTGATATTATTGTACAAGATCTCTATATTATTAGTATTCATATTATTGTTATTATACAGGATTTCTTTATTATTATTATACAGGATTAATATATTATTATTATACAGGATTTCTTTATTATTATTATACAGGATTAATATATTATTATTATACAGGATTTCTTTATTATTATTATACAGGATTAATATATTATTATTATACAGGATTTCTTTATTATTATAACACAGGATTAATATATTATTATTATACAGGATTTATACGGTGCCAGAAGTTTGCACAGCGCTGTACAGTATAAAGGCAGACATTACAGTTGAGTACAAGGGGGTATCGGAGGGCTCTGTTCCTAGGAGCTTACAATCTACGGCCCATAGAGGGGAGATAGGAAAGTTTTATGTTTCATGATAAAAGTTTGTTAATAAAACTTTGATCTCCCGGGGGGATGGGGGTGGGGGGGGGGGGGTTCTGTATGACGGAGAAGAGAATTCCTCAGCTATATATATATAGATAACAAATATAGAATGAGGGGCCGGTGAGGGCCGGGTGACCTGCCTGACCTCTGGGGCCAGATCCTTCCTGCACTGTATTGTTCCTCTCTGTACCCTTCATAGGCTCCCTGTAGGACATCTCCGGGCGTACGTGGCCGCTGCAGCGTACTCCTTCATTATTCTGGTACCGGGGGGGGGGCACTTGAGTGAGAAGACAGATTAGGAGTCATTTGGGATGCAAATAACAATCCGTGTAAATGAGCCGAACATTCCAGGGGGCCGGAATCACATTTCACCTTCTCACAACTCGTGACCAATTATAATAATGGCAGCCGGCAAAACACACCGCCGGGACCTATCACCGGGCTATTGATAGCTAACCAAAGTCACCAACCCCCCCCTCAAACCCCCCCTCCATACTCCACCCCCTCCATATTCCAGCCCCCCCCCCACATACTCCACCCCCTCCATATTCCACCCCCCCCCCCCACATACTCCACCCCAGAGCAGATTAGGAGGATCTCACTGGAGGAAGGTCACATGGTGTGGGGCCTTTAATCCGCCCCCTGGGGGTATATAAGGAGTGGACCTCCAAAGGGTAGAAACATCAACCAGCAAACCCAAGTGCAAGATCTCCGACCTCCCGACATCTCCACCTGACAACATGGGCCTTTCCGACAGCGAGAAGTCCGCCGTCTCTTCACTCTGGGAGAAGGTCGCCCCTCAGGCCAACAAACTGGGCGCCGAGTCCATGGAAAGGTAACTCAATGGGAATTTTCACAGAATTTTCTAAGCCAAGGGAAATTTCTACTACAAAGTGCACAGAAGATTTGCCTTTAATAAGTGAACCCCATCGGGTCCAAATGGACTCTCCACCAATGGGAACATTTACCTCCACTCTGTGTTTTCTATTTTCTTTATATTCTACGTTTTCTGTATCTTCAATATTTCTAGATATTCTTTATTTCCATATTCTTTGTTATTTATTCTATATTTCTACATAATCTATATATTTCTATTTATATGTATATTATATATTTTTATATTTCTTGATATTCTATGTTTCTATATTATATATAACACTATTTCTACATTCTGTGTTTTATTTTCTATCTATTCTATAATTTTCATTCTATATTCTATATATTTCTATTTCTATCTTCTATATATTTTATTTGCTAAAAGATTCTATATTTATATATTTCTACATATTCTATCTATTTCTATTTTCTATATATTCTATGTATTTCTATTCATATAATGTATATATTTCCAGATATTCTATATATTTTTATTTCTACATTCTCTGTATTTAATTTTCTATCTATTCTATAATTCTGTTTTTATATTCTATATATTTCTATTTCTATGTCCTATATATTTTATGTGCTATATTTTTCTATATTTATATATATTCTATCTATTTCTATTTTATTTTTCTATATATTCTATATTTTTATATTTCTAGGTATTCTATGTTTCTATATATTTCTATGTTCTATATATTTTATTTGCTAAAAGATTCTATATTTATATATTTCTACATTCTATCTATTTCTATTTTTATTTTCTATATATTCTTTGAGTTTCTATTTCTATATTTCCAGATATTCTATATATTTTTATTTCTACATTCTCTGTATTTAATTTTCTATCTATTCTATAATTCTGTTTTTATAGTCTATATATTTCTATTTCTATGTCCTATATATTTTATTTGCTATATTTTTCTATATTTCCATATATTCTATCTATTTCTCTTTTATTTTTCCATATATTCTATATTTTTATATTTCTAGGTATTTTATATATTATGATTTCTACATTCTCTGTTTTTTATTTTCTATCTATTCTATAATTGTATGATTTTATAGTCTATATATTTCTATGTCCTATATATATTTATTTGCTATTTTTTCTATATTTCCATATATTCTATCTATTTCTATTTTATTTTTCTATATATTCTATATTTTTATATTTCTAGATATTCTATATTTCTATTTCAATGTCCTATATATTTTTTTTTGCTAAAGATTCTGGGGCAGATCCACATACAATTAGAAAGGCGCAGCGTATGCGAGAGACACTACGCCGCTGTAACTTACTTTTTAATTCTAGGGGCCAGATTCACGTAGCGCAGCGGATCTATAGATCCGCTCGATCTACGTGAATTAAGATCCGCTCCCGCAAGTTTAGGAGGCAAGTGGCTAATTCACAAACCACTTACCTCCAAACTTGCGACGGCGGATCCTAAATCCCCCAGCGGAATTCAAATTCCGCGGCTAGGGGAGTGTACTATTTAAATCAGGCGCGTTCCCGCGCCGATTTAAATGCGCATGCGCCGTCCGGGAAATTTCCCGGCGTGCATTGCTCCCACTGACGTCACTAGGACGTCAGTGGTTTCGACGTGAGCGGGACTTGCGACGCGCGTGTTCGTGAATCGGCGTACGCAAATGACGTTGGAAAATTCAAATTCGCCGCAGGAACGCCGGCTATACTTAACATTGGCTGCGCCTGATAAAAGAAGGGGTAAGTATACGACGGGAAAGCCGCTACGAAAACGACGTAAGAACACTGCGACGGGTCCGCGTACGTTCGTGAATTTGCGTATCTCGCTGATTTACATATTATTTATCGTAAATCAGCGGGAACGCCCCCGTCGCCATTTTTAAATTGAAAAAAAGATCCGACAGTGTAACACAATGTAACACTGTCAGATCTCAGCCCTATCTATGCGTATGTGATTCTATGGGCCAGATTCACGTAGCGCAGCCGATCTATAAATCCGCTCGATCTACGTGAATTAAGATCCGCTCCCGCAAGTTTAGGAGGCAAGTGGCTAATTCACAAACCACTTACCTCCAAACTTGCGGCGGCGGATCCTAAATCCCCCAGCGGAATTCAAATTCCGCGGCTAGGGAAGTGTCATATTTAAATGAGGCGCGTTCCCGCGCCGATTTAAATGCGCATGCGTCGTCCGGGGAATTTCCCGGCGTGCATTGCTCCCACTGACGTCAATAGGACGTCAGTGGTTGCGACGTGAGCGGGACTTGCGACGCGCGTGTTCGTGAATCGGCGTACGCAAACGACGTAGGAAAATTTAAATTCGACGCGGGAACGCCGGCTATACTTAACATTGGCTGCGCCTGATAAAAGAAGGGGTAAGTATACGACGGAAAACCGCTACGGAAACGACGTAAAAACAAATCGACGGGTCCGCGTACGTTCGTGAATTTGCGTATCTCGCTGATTTACATATTATTCAAGGTAAATCAGCGGGAACGCCATTTTTAAATTGAAAAAAATAGATCCGACAGTGTAACACAGTGTAACACTGTCAGATCTCAGCCCTATCTATGCGTATGTGATTCTATGAACCAGGCGCATAGATAGGACCAGTGTAAGTCAGAGATACGATGGGGGATCAGGAGATATCAGGAGATAATACACCGGAGTATCTCTACGTGAATCTGGCCCTTTGATTCCACAAAGAATTCGCGCCGTAAGTTACGGCGGCGTAGTGTATCTCTCGGCGCGTAATTCAAATCGGCGAGTAGGGGGCGTGTCTCATTTAAATGAAGCGCGTCCCCGCGCCAAATTAACTGCGCATGCGTCGTCCCGAAATTTCCCACCGTGCATTGCGCTAAATGATGTCGCTAGGACGTAATTTTTTTAACTTAGACGTGAGTTACTTCCATCCCTATTCACGGACAACTTACGCAAAAAAAAAAATCAAATTTCGACGCGGGAACGACGGCCATACTTAACATGGCAAGTCTATGTATACGCCGCAAAATAGCAGCTTTAACTATACGCCGGAAAAAGCAGACTAGAGACGACGTAAGAGAATGCGCCGGCTGCGCGTACGTTTGTGGATCGTCGGAAATAGCTAATTTGCATATCTGACGCGGAAAACGACGCAGACTCCACCCAGCGGGCGCCGAAGTATTGCATCTACGATCCGAAGCCGTACACCTGTCGGTATAACCCAGAAGCCGTCGTATCTTGGTTTGAGGATTCAAACTAAAGATACGACGCAGGAAATTTGAAAGTACGCCGGTGTATCAGTAGATATCAGTAGATACGCCGGCGTACTCGCTCTCTGGATCTGGCCCATAATATATATATTTCTACACATTCTATCTGTTTCTATTTTTATTTTGTATATATTTTATGTATTTCCAGATATTCTATATATTTTTATTTCTACATTCTCTGTATTTAATTTTCTATCTATTCTATAATTCAGTTTTTATAGTCTTTATATTTCTATTTCTATGTCCTATATATTTTATATTTTATTTTATTTCCTAGATTTATATATTTCTACGTATTTTATTCCTATTTATTTTTCTATATTTTTATATTCTGTATTTAAAGCAAATCTAAACCCAAGAACACGTTTTTATATGTTGCAGCCTACTGTCCTTAGATGTGGTGTCCGCATTAGTTTTCTTTTTTTTTTAGGCTTTTCTCCATGTATATTATATAATTAAATGTATTATTTTAATGCAAAAAAAAAAAGAGGAAGGCACTTGGGGTATCGGCCTTTTGCATGCCCTGTACAGCATAGCTCAGACTGGGGGGTGGGGGGGGAAAAAGCAGCACAAGGAACCCAAGAGTTCATGCGCTGCCAAGGAGCATGCTGATAGGAGGAGAGAGGTGAGTGACGGAGAGATGAGCTCATCAGTCTTCTGCTTCTCCTTTCACAGCCAACAAGACAAATATACATCTACAATATTTGTTTTGAGTCTCACATCCTAAGTCCTGGAATAGATATGAGAGCCAAAGGTTCCGATTCCTAAGAAAACAAAAATGTGATTTTATGAATCGGGACTTTTACATTCCTGTATTTCCTCTGTCTTCTGTCTCTCTCGTGTATTCCTGTCCGGGGGTGAGGGGGGGAGGGGACGTGTGAGGGGGGGGGGGGACGGGGACATGTGAGGGGGGGGGACGACGTGTGAGGGGACGTGTGAGGGGGGGGACGACGTGTGAGGGGGGGGGGAGTGTGAGGGGGGGACGGGGACGTGTGAGGGGGGGGGACGGGGACGTGTGAGGGGACAGGGACATGTGAGGGGGGGAGGGGACGTGTGAGGGGGGATGGGGACGTGTGAGGGGGGGGAAGTGTGAGGGGGGGGGACGGGGACGTGTGAGGGGACAGGGACATGTGAGGGGGGGAGGGGACGTGTGAGGGGGGATGGGGACGTGTGAGGGGGGGGAAGTGTGAGGGGGGGGACGGGGACGTGTGAGGGGACAGGGACATGTGAGGGGGGGACGGGGACGTGTGAGGGGGGACGGGGAAGTGTGAGGGGGGGACGGGGACGTGTGAGGGGGGACGGGGAAGTGTGAGGGGGGGGGGACGTGTGAGGGGACGGGGGGAAGTGTGAGGGATACTTATCTGCGGGTCTCCATTAGGCTGGGTGGCAGAGCTGTGTAAATCTCAGGACTGGATGGAAGTCCCATGGAATGGATCCCGTCTGTGAATTCCGCTGTTTGGCTCGAGTTCAACTTTAACCAAAAATCCCCCGAAGTCAGTTCAGTGTTCCCGAGTCCTCCGACACGTCTACACCTCTACTACTAATACCCCCCTCCCACCCCCGACACCCCCCCCCACCCCCCGGGCACCCGGCATCCCACCGCTAATAATTAACTGATAAGCAACACTTTGCAGAGGGCGGCGCCCATTATTAGTCCTGGAAGTTCTCATTAGTAATGCATGGAACAGAAGGGTCACCTGCAGAACAGGTGCATCGTGGGATATTTCTGAGGGACACATAGAGGATATATAGAGGATACACAGGGGATACACATAGGATTCATAGAGGATACATAGAGGATACACAGGGGATACACAGAGGATTCATAGAGGATACACAGGGGATACATAGAGGATACATAGAGGATACACAGGGGATACACAGAGGATACATAGAGGATACACAGGGGATACATAGAGGATACATAGAGGATACACAGGGGATACACAGAGGATACACAGAGGATACATAGAGGATACATAGAGGATACATAGAGGATACACAGGGGATACATAGAGGATACACAGGGGATACACAGAGGATACACAAGAGGATACATAGAGGATACATAGAGGATACACAGGGGATACATAGAGGATACACAGGGGATACACAGAGGATACACAGGGGATACATAGAGGATACACAGGGGATACATAGAGGATACACAGGGGATACATAGGGGATACATGAATGATAACATAGAGGATACATAGGGGATACGCAGGGGATACACAGAGGATACATGAATGATAACATAGAGGATACATAGAAGATACACAGGGGATACACATAGGATACATAGGGGATACGCAGAGGATACATGAATGATAACATAGAGGATACATTATGATAACATAGAGGATACATTATGATAACATAGAGGATACATTATGATAACATAGAGGATACATTATGATAACATAGAGGATACATTATGATAACATAGAGGATACATAGAGGATAAATACAGGATACATAGAAAATACATAGAGGATACACAGAGGATACATAGAGAATGCTTAGAGAATATATAAAGTATATATAAAGGATGCATAAAGGATACATGGGGGATACATAGAGAATAAATACAGGATACATAGAGGATACACAGGGGATGCATGGAGGATACATAGAGGATACACGGGGGATGCATGGAGGATACATAGAGGATACACGGGGGATACACAGGGGATACATAGAGGATACACAGGGGATGCATGGAGGATACATAGAGGATACACAGGGGATGCATGGAGGATACATAGAGGATACACGGGGGATACACAGGGGATACATAGAGGATACATAGAGGATACACAGAGGATACATAGAGGATACACAGAGGATACATAGAGGATACACAGGGGATACACATAAGAAACACTCAGATTAATATTTCTAAATGATGACATTTATGGCCGAATCATCCCGACACAAATTGGTAACATTTGATTTTATATCAGATAATATTCTGTCGGCCATAAAAGATAATTATTCCATGGATATCCTGATATCTGTAATATAAAGCAGTGATGGGAATGGGATCCGGTGAGAAGGAAGGCGATCCCTCCTATGAAACCTGGAAAATGCTTCTTTTCAGGGCTCATTCACATCAGCGGCCCTGCATTGTATAGTGCGCCCCCTGCCTTCCTATAGATCCTCTGTAGATCCAAGGGACCTTCCTATAGTACTATAGATCCTCTGTAGATCCAATGGGCCTTCCTATAGTACTATAGATCCTCTGTAGATCCAATGGGCCTTCCTATAGTACTATAGATCCTCTGAGGTTCTATCATTAGTATCTCTTGTTTTCTGCAATATGTGGAATTTAATTTCGGATCTCTCCTCCAGACTCTTCCAGAATCACCCCGAGACCAAGTCCTTCTTCAGCCGCTTTGACATCAGTCCCGGCTCTCAGGACCTCCTGACCCACGGGGGAAAGATCTTCGGTGCCCTCGGGGAAGCCGTAAAGAGTGTGGACAACCTGAAGAAGTACCAGGACCTCCATACCAACAAGCTGAAAGTCAACTCCGACCACATGAAGGTACGTACTGGCTCCTCCCCTTCCCCTACATGGGGGAGGAGCCAAAATAAGAGTTTATGATTTGCCCAAATATTCCATTTCACCTTTTCATTGAAATCCATTGGTGTGGCTGGGGAAGGAGAATGGGGGTGATCGGGGTTTGGGGGGGGCTGAGGATTTCTCAGCACCTCCACACCCCTCACAGGT
Source organism: Rana temporaria (assembly GCF_905171775.1). Taxonomy (NCBI): domain Eukaryota; kingdom Metazoa; phylum Chordata; class Amphibia; order Anura; family Ranidae; genus Rana; species Rana temporaria. The sequence continues at coordinate 480,947,116 of NC_053492.1, read as the reverse complement.
CCGGGGGGTTCTCCACACTCCATCACCCCTCCCCCCTCTACATCTCACCCCCCCCTCTACATCTCACCCCCTCCCCCTCTATATCTCACCCCTCCCCCCTACATCTCACCCCCTCTGCACCTCACCCCCCCTCTACATCTCACCCCTCCCCCCTCTACATCTCACCCCCCCTCTACATCTCACCCCCTCCCTTCTACATCTCACCTCCCCCCTCTACATCTCACCCCCCCTCTACATCTCACCCCCTCCCCCTCTACATCTCACCCCCCCTCTACATCTCACCCCCTCCCTTCTACATCTCACCTCCCCCCTCTACATCTCACCTCCCCCCCTCTACATCTCACCCCCCCCTCTACATCTCACCCCCCCCTACATCTCACCCCCCCCTCTACATCTCACCCCCCCTCTACATCTCACCCCCTCCCACCTCTACATCTCACCCCCTCTACATCTCACCCCCCCTCTACATCTCACCCCCCCTCTACATCTCACCCCCTCCCCCTCTACATCTCACCCCCCCTCTACATCTCACCCCCTCCCTTCTACATCTCACCTCCCCCCTCTACATCTCACCCCCCCCTCTACATCTCACCCCCTCCCCCTCTACATCTCCCCCCCTCTACATCTCACCCCCTCCCCCCCTCTACATCTCACCCCCTCTACATCTCACCCCCCCCTCTACATCTCCCCCCTCTACATCTCACCCCCTCCCCCCTCTACATCTCCCCCCCTCTACATCTCACCCCCTCCCCCCCTCTACATCTCACCCCCCCCCTCTACATCTCACCCCCTCCCCCCCTCTACATCTCCCCCCCTCTACATCTCACCTCCTAAAAGCCGCACAACGTTAATCCCATAAAGTATGAAGAATGTTATAAATCCGGCCGCGGCGGAAACATTCCACCCATGACCCCCCTCTATGGGGCTTATCCATGGGGGATGGGGGGGGACGGGAGTATACAGTATATATAGTCTATGCATATCCTGGACCCAACAAGTCCCCGGCATTAGATTCAGTTTCCTAAAAAAAAAAGGAAAATAAATGTAAAATTCCACAAAATCTACAAAATCTTCCTCCAAATCCCCCGAAATACTTCCAGCGCGGACGCCATTCACATCGTCTCACCAGCCGCCATCTTTAATCCATTTCTTTTTATTCTCCCCTCCCCCCCTCAGCTCCTGTCCGCCGCCATCATCGAGGTTTTCTCCGCCCACTTTGGAGGGGAAGTCAACCAAGCCGCCTGGAGCAAGTTCCTGGGAGAGGTCGGAGCCACCCTGACTTCCAGCTAATCGTCCCGCCGAGGCGACTCCTGACAATCCAAGATGGCGGTTCTAACTCTTCAGGGAAGGGTGATCGACCACAAGTGCTGATCGACCTCCATGTTCAGTCTTCTCTCTGCATGTCTGACACTCCCCTCCCCTCCCCCCCTCCCTCTAGAGTCTATATTGTTTACTCCTAACATTGACTAGAACTTGTAATATAAATGTATTCGTGGCGCCGGACGGCGTCCAAAGTAATCAAATATAATAAACTCGTCTTTCCTGTCCGTGTTCCTCCGAGACTCCGATCATTTCACTGCTGGGGGCCGGAGATCGGGAAATTCCTAGGAAATTAGAACTCCCAACTCAACACCGGCCCACCGCCGAATACACATAGGTACATGGTTACATGGTTATATACATAGTTATATAGTTACATGGTTACATACATAGTTACACACATGGTTATATAGTTACATGGTTACATACATGGTTATATACATGGTTACTTACATAGTTACATACATAGTTACATGCATGGTTATAAAGTTACATACATAGTTACATGCATGGTTATAAAGTTACATACATAGTTACATGGTTATATAGTTACATACATAGTTACATGGTTATATACATGGTTACATACATAGTTACACGCATGGTTATATAGTTACATGGTTACATACATAGTTACACGCATGGTTATATAGTTACATACATAGTAATATGGTTATATAGTTACATACATAGTTACATACATAGATACATGGTTATATAGTTACATACATGGTTACATACATAGTTACATGGTTATATACATGGTTATATAGTTACATACATAGATACATGGTTATATAGTTACATACATAGTAATATGGTTATATACATGGTTATATAGTTACATACATAGTTACATACATAGTAATATGGTTATATAGTTACATACATAGTTACATACATAGTTACATGGTTATATAGTTACATACATGGTTACATACATAGATACATGGTTATATAGTTACATACATAGTTACATACATAGATACATGGTTACATACATAGTTACATACATAGATACATGGTTATATAGTTACATACATAGTTACATACATAGTTACATGGTTATATAGTTATATAGTTACATACATAGATACATGGTTATATACATGGTTATATAGTTACATACATAGTTACATACATAGATACATGGTTACATACATAGTTACATACATAGTTACATGGTTATATAGTTACATGGTTATATAGTTACATACATGGTGTAACGGTCAGGGGTTAACGCCGTTTACGATATTCCATTCCACCAACCCAAGACAGCTTATCCGACACTTCACCATCCAGCAGACACGACCCATTGGATTCCCCAGAATAATGAGACACACAGCTCTGTCTCTGGTTCCTAACAGATAGACTTTAATGACAAACTCCTCAGGCTCTTTTTATACAGTCAGCAACCAAAAAGCATGCTGCAGTAATCACAGGGACAATGACCCACTCCACCCACAACATCACACAATGGGTGCTAACGAGTCTCCAATACACATTCCTTTAGTGAACCTAAGTCAGACGTCTGATCTTTTAGATTGTGCTAATTCACATCACATATTATCATCAATAGACTTTCACACAATACAGTGTCAATTAGCATCACACCATGAAATATCTTAGGAGCCAGACTTAATTAGCACAATAGACAATAGAATGCAATCACAGCTTTCCTCACTACAGACAGGTAGTTGGAGGTGATGACATCTTTCTATTCACATCTTTCTATTGACCTGTTGGGGTCAGAATTAACCACCTGTAATATTTCAAGATCTCCTGCAATACATTGTGAATTATCATTAATGTCCCGTCTCATGTAATCCGAGATATCAGTTCTCAGTCATCCTATGCCCCTAGTGGGCGACCCTAGACCCAAGAGTCATTGGTGAAGCTGGCACACGAGTACCCCCCACCCTTCAAGAGCCTCCGGGTCCCACGGGCCATACCGTTACATCTCTCCCCTTTCGGCAGGAGACTGACACAGGAGGGGACCCCAGACGGGTAGACTCCGAAGTTAGTCCATAGTTCCATTCCTCCAATGCTGGTATCCATACCGTACCCCAAATAAATTCCTCCAATGCTGGTATCCATACAGTACCCCAAATAAATTCCTCCAATGCTGGTATCCATACCGTACCCCAAATAAATTCCTCCAATGCTGGTATCCATATCGTACCCCAAATAAATTCCTCCAATGCTAGTATCCATATCGTACCCCAAATAAATTCCTCCAATGCTGGTATCCATACCGTACCCCAAATAAATTCCTCCAATGCTGGTATCCATACCGTACCCCAAATAAATTCCTCCAATGCTGGTATCCATACCGTACCCCGAATAAATTGCTCCAATGCTGGTATCCATACCGTACCCCGAATAAATTCCTCCAATGCTGGTATCCATACCGTACCCCAAATAAATTCCTCCAATGCTGGTATCCATACCGTACCCCGAATAAATTCCTCCAATGCTGGTATCCATACCGTACCCCAAATAAATTCCTCCAATGCTGGTATCCATACCGTACCCCAAATAAATTCCTCCAATGCTGGTATCCATACCGTACCCCAAATAAATTCCTCCAATGCTGGTATCCATACCGTACCCCAAATAAATTCCTCCAATGCTGGTATCCATACCGTACCCCAAATAAATTGCTCCAAACAGAACATTACTCACCCAGCCAACCTCTGTCTCTCTAAGAGAACCTGCCTGCCGCTGGGGAGAGGCCTGGACTGGCCCTTCTCCCTGGAGTCCTTTCAGCCGCTGGAGAGAAGACAGGGTGACTGGGCTCAGTCCATCATGCTGTTGGGGATCTGGGCCAACTGCCCCCCATCCCTGGGGTATACCAGTGGAGACTGAAGTCCCATCCACTGGTGGTAGAAAATCCCCCGGTGCTTGCAAAGCAAAGCTAAAATCCTCCTGTCTCGGTGCCGCACCATTTTCTGGGGTTGTGTCAGTGAAGACCACAGTCCCATCCACTACCCCAGGAACTCCCTCTTCTGTTAGTGGAGGGCAGAGGCCTGTGGCACTCTGCTCTGGTGCCAGCTCTTCTGTTAGTGGAGGGCAGAGGCCTGTGGCACTCTGCTCTGGTGCCAGCTCTTCTGTTAGTGGAGGGCAGAGGCCTGTGGCACTCTGCTCTGGTGCCAGCTCTTCTGTTAGTGGAGGGCAGAGGCCCGTGGCACTCTGCTCTGGTGCCAGCTCTTCTGTTAGTGGAGGGCAGAGGCCCGTGGCACTCTGCTCTGGTGCCAGCTCTTCTGTTAGTGGAGGGCAGAGGCCCGTGGCACTCTGCTCTGGTGCCAGCTCTTCTGTTAGTGGAGGGCAGAGGCCTGTGGCACTCTGCTCTGGTGCCAGCTCTTCTGTTAGTGGAGGGCAGAGGCCCGTGGCACTCTGCTCTGGTGCCAGCTCTTCTGTTAGTGGAGGGCAGAGGCCTGTGGCACTCTGCTCTGGTGCCAGCTCTTCCGCTGGGGATTCCACACCATCTGCTCTGGCTAACTGTTGGGGAGGAAAAATGGCCGCTTCTCCTCCCTGCATCTCTGAAATCCACTGGTAGAGAGGGACCGTCACCTTCTCACCTCGGGCCTCCAAAACGGCCATGGGTGTAGAGCAGGGGTCTGCCGTACTCTGTCCTGCTGTCAGTACTTGAGCAGGTGATGTAGAATCCATAACATCCTCTGAACAGTCCATACATTCTGTAATCTGTGGCTGGGAGATGAGCCAACTGCCCCGGCCCCCTGGAACTCCACACCATCCGCTTCGGCTTTAGGGATGGCGATCTCCATATTTTCCACTGCCGATTCTTCAGCTAGGATTTCAGAGTTGTCATCTGAAATGTCCTCACAGTCCCAGGCAACGGGAGCGCCACCCTGCTGCTGAGCGGAGTCTAGCAGCTGTCTGTAGGCGATCTCCAGCTCCCATTCCTGGACGGGCCAGAAACTCCAAATCTTCCTGTGCCCAGTGCCCTTCCGAGACATTCAGTTTTTCCTCTCTGTGCTCCATTATGTCCTCCGATCGCCACTCCCGATCATCCCAGAAGTCAGGATCACTGGACATCCTCCAATACAACAATCCCAGGCCATCATAGTCATAGCCTTCCGAGGGGCTGTCATCCGCTGACCACGGGCACTCTTGGGCTACATACCACCGGAGGGCTCTGTAGCTCTCGTCCAACCGCATCTCTGCCCGGATCAGCCTGCTTAACTCTGCTGTCCACTCCTGCTTCGGATGTTCCCCCAACAACGGCATTTGTGCGTCATACTGCGGCCAGTACCTTACATGGATGGAGGGGAGGACCAATACATTGTGAATTATCATTACTGTCCCATCTCATGTAATCCGAGATATCATTTCTCAGTCATCCTATGCCCCTAGTGGACACAGGATGACCCTAGACACAAGAGTCATTGGTGAAGCTGGCACAGGAGTACCCCACACCCTTCAAGAGCCTCTGGGTCCCACGGGCCATATGACATCATCAGAGCCACTCACTTACAGCCATGGGGGGTGATGACATCAGAGCCATTCACTTACAGCCATGGGGGGTGATGACATCATCAGAGCCATTCCCTTACAGCCATGGGGGGTGATGACATCATCAGAGCCATTCACGTACAGCCATGGGGGGTGATGACATAGTGTCTTTTAATAGACAGACCAAAACATGAATTATAAAAAAGTACATGTACCCTTCATACTTCATGTTTTGGTCTATTAACCACTTCAGCCCTGGAACATTTGGCTGCCCAATGACCGAGCCATTTTCTGCGATTCGTCACTGCGTCGCTTTAACAGACAATTGCGCGGTCGTGCGACGTGGCTCCCAAACAAAATTGGCGTCCTTTTTTCCCCACAAATAGAGATTTCTTTCGGTGGTATTTGATCACCTCTGCGTTTTTTCATTTTTGGCGCTATAAACAAAAATAGAGCGACAATTTTGAAAAAAAACACAATGGGGCAGATTCATATACAATGGTGCAGATTTGCACCGGCGTGGTGCATCATTTTTAGACTACACCGGTCCAGCGCGGAGAGGCAGTTAGGCGATTCAAGAAACTTTTTATGTCTACGATGCCCCAGCGGGGTGGATTTTAGACGGCGTAAGGCGGGGTAAGGCCAACTGGGAGTCACCCTATGCTAATGAAGTGCCGACCGTGGCGCAGGGGTCACGCCGGGGCGCATCTTAGACCGCACATGCTCAGTGACATCCAGGGGTAAATGCCCCAATCTGCACATGCTCAGAACTGCGCCCTGGCGTGACCCCTGAGCTACGCCGACCCACTACCAAAGCCCAGTCCATGAATCAGCCCAGACTTCCGCCCTGCAGGTGCAAATGTACTGAAGCTTTTTTTTTTCTAAGCTAGGTGGTTTGCATTGTGGTGGGGCAGTTATGGCTGATGAGGAATCCTCAGGGGGGCGGATGACCAATTTCAGCCCAGAGGAGAGGGCTGTAATTATTGAGGGCCTCTCCCAACATGGGGACCGCCTCTATGGGCCACAGAGTGGCTGCCCCTGGCATGTTGGCACACAGATGTGTTGTCCAGCAAGTGTTGTTGCTCAGTTCGTTTGTAACGCTGCTGCTTTAGCTGCTCTCCAGCTGACCTCTGCAAGTTTGGTGCAAAGTTACCCCTGCTTTTATGAGGTGTAACTTTGCACCGGAAATTTCAGCTCCGCTCACCGGGAGTAGCCTGCGCCGGACAAGCTTAAGTTGATGAATCGGCCCAAAAACCTCATTTGCATATTTAAAACAAAAAAACCATGGCCGCGCCAGATCCGACCAGCGTAAATCGCCGCCAACGCCGCGCCGGCGTGGAAAGGTTACACCGAGGCAATGAAGTCTATTTGGAGGCGTAATCTGGTTCTCTGGGTACGGCGCAGCGATCCGCCGGCACAAATCTGCACTTACGCCGTGCATCTACCAAAAAAACGGTGTAAGTGCTTTATGAATCTGGCCCACTATTTTTTACTTTTGCACTTCTTGCTATAATAAATATCCCCATTTATTTATTTTTTAAAGCAAATTTTTCCTCAGTTTAGGCCAGGCATGTCCAAAGTCCGGCCCGGGGGCCAAATGCGGCCCCCCTGTTGATTTAATATGCCCCCCCTGGGCATTTGGATATATATATTGCTTGTGGCCCCCAGGGCCACAAAAGATATTGGGCCAGATCCACAAACGAATTACGCCGGCGTATCTATGGACACGCCGCGTAATTTCAAAGTTCCCGCGTCGTATCTTTGTTTTGTATACACAAAACAAGATACGACTGAATGAGGGATCGATCCGACAGGCGCACGTCTTAGTACGCCGTCGGATCCAAGGTGCATATTTACGCACCGTCGTAAGCATTGGTTTGTTCCGGTTTAACTTGGAGCATGCGCACTGGGATACCCCCACGGACGGCGCATGAAGCAGTTGAAAAAAAACGTCATTTACGTCGGGTCAAGACGTATTTACATAAAACACGCCCCCATCACATCCATTTGAATTGCGCGCCCTTACGCCGCCAAAGATACACTACGCCGCCGTAACTTACGGCGCGCATTCTTTGAGGATACAAAAAAAAAAAGTAGGTTACGGCGGCGTAGTGTATCAGAGATACGCTACGCCCGACGGAAATATGCGCCGCTGTACGTGGATCTGGCCCATATACTGTATTTATTGGCGCTGCCTTGGAGGGGACAGGGAGGGGGCAGGACGAGCGCCATCAGATTACATGAAGAGAATCTCCTCTTTACTCAGCAGCGTCTCTATTGGAAGTTCCGTCTCCTGGGATGCCATTGGACGACTGTTCTGTCTATCATAGGAGGCGGGACTTTGTATTAAAGAGGCCACAGAGTATACAAGAGATTCTCCTGTTTGTAATCTGTCGGCACTCGTCCCGCCCCCTCCCTCTGCCCTCCGAGGCTGCAGATGGGCATCGTTCAGGCTGCACTGATGGCAATGGTAAGGCTGCATTTATGGCACATGTGAGGCTGCATTCATGGCACATGTAAGGCTGCATTTATGGCGCGGGAACGACGGCCATACTTTAACATGGGCTGTCTATTGTTACACCACCTAAATAGCAGCCGTAACTTTGCGACGCGAAAAACCGACTAGTGACGACGTAAGAGAATGCGACGAACGCGCGTACCTTCGTGGATCGCGTAAACAGCTAATTTGCATACCCGACGCGGAAAACGACGCGATCTCCACCCAGCGGCCGCCGAAGTATTGCATCCTAAGATCCGAAGCCGTACGCCTGTCGGATCTTAGCCAAATGCCGTCGTATCTTTGTTTGTGAATTACAAATTAAGATACGACGTGGCAAATTTGAAAGTACGCCGGAGAATCGGCAGATATCAGCAGATAATCCGGCGTACTTCTTCTCTGAATCTGGCCCTATGATTTTTATCCTTACCAGAAATGGCCGTTTTACCGGTCGGATCGTCCTAATCTGCCTTTTCCCCGTCCGCAGCGAGGTTCTGCGTTCTCCTCCTCGCATTGCCTCCTGGGAAATGGAGACTCGCTACCTTCTGGGACACACAGGACACACCGCCCCTTCACTCGCGCCTGCGCAGTAGGAAGCCGCAGAGCTTCACCGCCTGTTTTTCTTAGTGAGGATGTCGGGACGCAGTCCGAGGGACGAATCAGCCAACATCGCGGGCAACCTGGACAGGTGAATGTACTTATTAACCACTTGCTTACTGGGCACATATACCCCCCTCCTGCCCAGGTGAAATTTCAGCTTTCGGCACTGCATCGCTATAACTAACAATTGCGCGGTCGTGCGACGTGGCTCCCAAACAAAATTGACGTCCTTTTTTCCCCACAAGTAGAGCTTTCTTTTGGTGGTATTTGATCGCCTGTGCGGTTTTTATTTTTTGCGCTATAAACAAAAAAGTGAGACAATTTTGAAAAAAATACAATATTTTTTACTTCTTGCTATAATAAATATCCCAATTTAAAAAAAAAAACACATTTTTTTTTCTCAGTTTAGGCCGATACGTATTCTTCTACATATTTTTGGTAAAAAAAAAAAAAAATCGCAATAAGCGACTGGTTTGCGCAAAAGTTATAGCGCTTACAAAATAGGGGACAGAATTATTTTTTTTTAATTATTTTTTTTTAATAGAAATGGCGGCGATCTGCGATTTTTAATGGGACTGCGGCGTTATGGCGGACACATCGGACACATTTTTGGCGCCATTCACATTTATACTGCGATCAGTGCTATAAATATGCACTAATTACAGTATAAATGTGACTGGCATTGAAGGGGTTAACACTAGGGGGTGAGGAAGGGGTTAAATATGTTTCCTATAAAGTGTTCTAACTGTAGGTGGAGGGGGGTGACTGGGGGGGTGACCGATCTGTGTCCCTATGTACAAGAGACACAGATCGGTCTCCTCTCCAGAGATAGCACCGCTGTCTCTGTGTAAAACGGCAATGAGAGATGATCTCATATGTTTACATATGAGATCCTCTCTCATTGGCCGCACAGATCGCCTCGCGAACGGCCACTCTGATTGGCCGTTCGCGGCGATCTGTAATTGGCTGTGTCCGAGGGACACGGCTAACACAGATTTTCCCCGCAGCGCGCTCTGGAGCGCGCGCGGGGACCGCCCTAAGGGGCGGCCGTCAATTGACGGCAGTTTGGAAATTGGGATCCGCACTGTAGCCGTCAATTGACGGCAGGCGGATCCCAAGTGGTTAAAAGTCAGCAGTGTTTGTAGCTGCTGACTTTTTATTATTTGTTTTTTTACTGCCGGACCTCCGCTTTAATAACCAATACACACGCAATAGTGATGTCATAGAACAACCAGAAGCGGTTTGCCTTCAGACTCTCTCTCTCTAATTGAAACTCCCTAAACCTCTATGAAGAGAGCAGGGAGGGAAGGAGAAGGGGGAGATACGTTGTTCCTCGGACTCATCTGATTAATTTAACAATTGAAAAAAAAAAAAAAAAGACAAAACGAGATATAAAAATACAATTTAATGCTAATTCCAATAATACAGTATATACAGACATGAGCGCCATCTGGGGGTTTACGGAGGGTATTGCAGCACATTGTTCAGATATTGATTAGGAATCAGATTGTCTTCATTTCAGAACTTCACATGTTGTATTGATGATAATCTAATATTGATATCAATATATATATACAGTATATAATATACCCGACCTCGGGATGGGCTGCCGTGTGGCCGGACTCTACAATGGTGAATAATATAATATTTGTATCTCATAAAAGATGAATTCCAGACAAACAGCGAAATACAAATAAAGAAAGAAATACAAATATACAAAGTTGTTTTATTTGCCAAAGGATTTGTCTTTCTGCCCCTCCCCCCAGTCCTGAGATTTATACCGACACTTCCAGGTGAATATCGCCCCTTTCTCTCTAACAGTTAAAGAATATAAAGGTGTCATTGCCCCTCCCCCAGCCTGCTGACTGAACAGTGAAAGAGCAGCGGGATACAGATGAGGTTATACTTCTGCTCACTCTCTACCTATCAGCATATTAAAGTGGTTGTATAGCCTTTTTTTTAACTTGTACCTACAGGTGAGTCTATAATAAGGCTTACCTGTAGGTATAGAGAATATCTCCTAAACCTGTACGGTTTAGGAGATATTCCCCTCGCAATGCGCCGCTGATTGCAGCGGCGCATGTGCAGGGGGGATCCTCGGCTAAAGGACTGGCAGCCGGACCTTGCCGAATTGAAGTCTCCCGTGCGCATGACATCTCACTCGGCGTGGACCAGGTAAGTTCTCTTCTCCTCGTTCCGAGGTAAGTATTTCATAATGAGCTAGTATGCGGTGCATACTAGCTCATTATGGCTTTTGCCTTGCAGGTGTAAAAAAAATAATAATAATTGTATATGCGGGTTTACAACCGCTTTAATATTAGACAAGCACAATTCGTTAAGTTTCCGAATTCGTTTTTTTAACAAATTTTGACAAATGAGTTCATTCCGAAAAAAAAATTGAAATTTGAAATTTCAGAAAGTCAAAAATTCAGAAAATTGCAAAATCAGAAGTCCGAAAATCGGAAAAATTCAAAAATACATTTGTAAAATTCAAAAGCCAATATAAAGGAATAGTAGTGGTAAAAAAAATAATAAAAAACACTTGTCGGGTTAACTAATAATCTTTTTGGTACAGTTCTCCTTTAACCACTTAACCCCCGGACCATATTGCTGCCCAAAGACCAGAGTACTTTTTGCGATTCGGGACTGCGTCGCTTTAACAGACATTTGCGCGGTCGTGCGACGTGGCTCCCAAACAAAATTGGCGTCCTTTTTTTCCCACAAATAGAGCTTTCTTTTGGTGGTATTTGATCACCTCTGCGGTTTTTATTTTTTGCGCTATAAACAAAAATAGAGCGACAATTTAAAAAAAAATGAATATTTTTTACTTTTTGCTGTAATAAATATCCCCCAAAAATATATAAAAAAACATTTTTTTTCCTCAGTTTAGGCCGATACGTATTCGTCTACATATTTTTCGTAAAAAAAATCGCAATAAGCGTTTATTGATTGGTTTGCGCAAAAGTTATAGCGTTTACAAAATAGGGGGTATTTTTATGATATTTTAATTAATATATTTTTTTTACTAGTAATGGCGGAGATCAGCGATTTTTTTTCGGTACTGCGACATTATGGCGGGCACTTCGGACACTTTTGACACATTTTTGGGACCATTGGCATTTTTATAGCGATCAGTGCTATAAAAATGCATTGGATTACTATAAAAATGGCACTGGCAGTGAAGGGGTTAACACTAGGGGGCGGGGAAGGGGTTAAGTATGTTCCCTGGGTGTGTTCTTACTGTGGGGGGTGTGGCCTCACTAGGGGAAACACTGATCCTCTGTTCATACATTGTATGAACGGAAGATCAGCATTTCCCCCGCTGACAGGACCGGGAGCTGTGTGTTTACACACACAGCTCCCGTTCCCCGCTCTGTAACGAGCGATCGCGTGTGCCCGGCGGCGATCGCGCCCGCCGGGCACACGCACGGGAGTCGGGGGCGAGCAGAGAGCCGCCGTATAGCTACGGGCTCTCGCCCAGGAGAGCCGACCTGCCGCCGTATAATGACGGTGCGCGGTCGGCTAGTGGTTAAAAGGGACGTGACAGGGGGCGTGTCCTATACCCAGGGCCGATCCGCCCTATAGGTTCACTATGCAAGGCTGCGAAGGGCCCCCCAAATTACTAGAGGCCCCTCCTGGTGAGAAGTCATTTTCGCCCCCTCACCCCGCTTCTCAACTCGCTGGCTGCATGGGAGAAGAGGCAAGAAGTCAGCACCCCCCTGCTTCTCAATTTAATGTAAGATGTAATTTCCGACAGCAGAACACCCCCCTCCCCCCACTTCTCAACGTTCTTTAATGTGACCTGTCGCTGTCGTCGGCGCCCCCCGCTTCTCATTTTTAATGTGCCATGCCATTTTGCTTGGGGCCCCAGGGAGGTCAGGATCGGCACTGCCTATACCTACATACCTTTGCTAATAGGTGTCCCTCGTTCCCATCTCAGGAAGTTGGGAGGGGTGTCATGTGACATCAGACTCAGCGGTTGGTAAAGACCTTCCTGAAGCTTTCCCGGGGGCCCTGAACAGCACAGCCGGCTGTAGCTTTGAACGGTTTTTAGCGAACTTCAGTATTTAGCGGACTTTGCATGACAGCGACATCGTTTACTTTTAGGCCTCATTGACACAAATGACGAAGGAGAATTGGGAAGTATTGCGGCAATATCAACAGACCTGAGTGCGACATTTTGTAGGTCGGGGGAGGGGGTGGAGTGTAAAAAACTGAAACAGTCTGTTTTTTTATCACCAATTTGGTGCTGGTGTGAAGTAAGTCTTGGGGGAGGGGGCGGGGATTTCTGGCACAAAACACAACATTGTATCTATTTGCAGTAAAATATATGAAGAAATACGATAAATATGAGAGTCGCACCAGAAGCAGATTGTGGTGCAGGTTGTTGACTTGCACAGAGATAAAATCAGAATGAACAAGCTGCATGCCTTGTAAAAACCTCCCCCACAGTTGGGTCATGTGATATTACTGCTAGAAGCCAATCTACGGAGCCGTGACCATTCCCATGTATGAAGAGCCGCACATACTCTCCCCTGCACAGGATCCTCATTATCTAGGCAGAGAGAAGTCTGTTCCCTGCCCATGGGCGTAGCATAAGGGGATGCAGGGGTCACAACCCCACCCCCTACCTCCAGGGGGCCCCTGCAGCCTCCCTGTCATGTTATCATCTCCTCCACACAGTCCAGCTCTGATCTGCCCAGGGGCCCCACAGCCCCGCTCCAGTACTGGGCTTCCACACCCCTCCGTTCTCATTGGCTGGGGAGAAGCTGTGAGCCGTTTCCTGAATGGAGAGGAGCACAGCCCAGGGGCCAGGGCAACTTTTCCATCGGGGGGCCCACAAGCTCTGCGCACCGCTCCTGGAAATTTCCCATCATGCAGCAGAGTCCAGGCCGGCTCTAAGGGGACAGCCGCCGTTTAGTGTAAAAGCTCTCGCCACGGAATTCCATTTACAAGGAAAACAGGAGGAGAAAATCACAGCCGACGTTCCCTGGGGGAGGGGCGGGATGTGTTTACCCCCCGCCCTGATTTCCAGGAATCAGCAAATCATTGTCAGGGTATGATAAAGCAGTACAGCCGGCCCTCCGGTACTGGGCCCGGGCCCCACCAGTTCAAAAGGGGGGCCGGCTGTACTGCACTGTACTACTTCTCCTCCTCTCCCTCCCTCCGGCTGCACTGCAGGGGGATTGGTTCTAGCAAATGCCCCTCTTCCATCTGCTATCCGGGTCCCCTGTGTGCCCCTCCCCCACTGCTGTCGGCTCCTCCTCCTCCTATCCCTCCGGCTGCACTGCAGGGGGATTGGTTCTAGCAAATGCCCCTCTTCCATCTGCTGTCCGGGTCCCCCTGTGTGCCCCTCCCCCCCACAGTGCTGCCGGCTCCTCCTCCTATCCCTCCGGCTGCACTGCAGGGGGATTGGTTCTAGCACATGTGCCCCTCCCCAGTGCTGTCGGCTTCTCCTCCTCTCCCTCCGGCTGCACTGCAGGGGGATTGGTTCTAGCAAATGCCCCTCTTCCATCTGCTATCCGGGTCCCCCTGTGTGCCCCTCCCCAGTGCCTCCGGCTCCTTCTCCTCTCCCTCCGGCTGCACTGCAGGGGGATTGGTTCTAGCACATGTGCCCCTCCCCAGTGCTGTCGGCTTCTCCTCCTCTCCCTCCGGCTGCACTGCAGGGGGATTGGTTCTAGCAAATGCCCCTCTTCCATCTGCTGTCCGGGTCCCCCTGTGTGCCCCTCCCCAGTGCTTCCGGCTCCTCCTCCTCTCCCTCCCTCCGGCTGCACTGCAGGGGGATTGGTTCTAGCACATGTGCCCCTCCCCCCTCCCCAGTGCTGTCGGCTTCTCCTCCTCTCCCTCCGGCTGCACTGCAGGGGGATTGGTTCTAGCACATGCCCCTCTTCCATCTGCTATCCGGGTCCCCCTGTGTGCCCTCCCCCCCCCAGTGCTGTCGGCTCCTCCTCCTATCCCTCCCGCTGCACTGCAGGGGGATTGGTTCTAGCACATGTGCCCCCCCCCGGATCGATGTCAGCTTCTCCTCCTCTCCCGCTAGCAGCTGCTGTGGGCTCACAGGGGAAGGTTTCAGGATGGGGAGCAGGGGAAGGGAATGGTAAATATGTCATTTACTGGCCCCTTCCTTTCCTGACTGAACACGGTGAGCGATCGGTACCAATCACTCATGTGTCCATTCATCGCTGAAGCATAGTAAACTGTTTACTGTGCTTCAGTTTGTGAATGAGCAGGAAGCCTCAGAGTGCTTCCTATTCATTTACCTGTGCAGCTGAGGCTACAGAGAAAGGGGCTGATAAATCTATGTCCTCAGTCACTTTCTGCCGGGTGGGTGGGGGCCCCGTCAGGTAGGCTGTATGGGGCCCCGTCAGGTAGGCTGTATGGGGCCCTGTCAGGTAGGCTGTATGGGGCCCCGTCAGGTAGGCTGTATGGGGCCCCGTCAGGTAGGCTGTATGGGGCCCTGTCAGGTAGGCTGTATGGGGCCCTGTCAGGTAGGCTGTATGGGGCCCGTCAGGTAGGCTGTATGGGGGCCCTGTCAGGTAGGCTGTATGGGGCCCTGTCAGGTAGGCTGTATGGGGCCCGTCAGGTAGGCTGTATGGGGCCCTGTCAGGTAGGCTGTATGGGGCCCCGTCAGGTAGGCTGTATGGGGCCCCGTCAGGTAGGCTGTATGGGGCCCCGTCAGGTAGGCTGTATGGGGCCCCGTCAGGTAGGCTGTATGGGGCCCCGTCAGGTAGGCTGTATGGGGGTCCTGTCAGGTAGGCTGTATGCGGGTCCTGTCAGGTAGGCTGTATGGGGCCCCGTCAGGTAGGCTGTATGGGGCCCCGTCAGGTAGGCTGTATGGGGCCCTGTCAGGTAGGCTGTATGGGGGTCCTGTCAGGTAGGCTGTATGGGGCCCCGTCAGGTAGGCTGTATGGGGCCCCGTCAGGTAGGGTGTATGGGGCCCCGTCAGGTAGGCTGTATGGGGCCCCGTCAGGTAGGCTGTATGGGGCCCCGTCAGGTAGGCTGTATGGGGCCCCGTCAGGTAGGCTGTATGGGGCCCCGTCAGGTAGGGTGTATGGGGCCCCGTCAGGTAGGCTGTATGGGGCCCCGTCAGGTAGGCTGTATGGGGCCCCGTCAGGTAGGCTGTATGGGGCCCCGTCAGGTAGGTTGTATGGGGCCCCGTGATTTCTAACAGCAGCCCTGCCAATAGGATAATAAACGTTTGCATGACAGGTCCTCTTTACCAGGCAACCATTGGAATATATCATCCGGTATTAATAAATCCCCAATCTATAGAAAGAATCGTTTCTTCTATTAGAAGAGTTTTTAATCTTAAATACAGAATTTACACTAAATTACACAGGCTCCGCCCCTGATGACATCACAGTGCCCCAACGCTTCTCCTCCGGTGAAAGTGCCAGGCCAAGCGCCGGGCCACGTGGATCGGGATCGGCATTTATTTATTGGTGCCCAGAATTTCGGCCAGCATTTTGGCGGCGTGTTGGGACTGTCCCGAGGCGTACTCCTCCAGGCTCCGCCCCCGATGACATCACAGTGCCCCAACGCTTCTCCTCCGGTGTAAGTGCCAGGCCAAGCGCTGGGCCACGTGGATCGGGATCGGCATTTATTTATTGGTGCCCAGAATTTCGGCCAGCATTTTGGCGGCGTGTTGGGACTGTCCTGAGGCGTACTCCTCCAGGCTCCGCCCCCGATGACATCACAGTGCCCCAACGCTTCTCCTCCGGTGTAAGTGCCAGGCCAAGCGCCGGGCCACGTGGATCGGCATTTATTTATTGGTGCCCAGAATGTCGGCCAGCATTTTGGCGGCGTGTTGGGACTGTCCCGAGGCGTACTCCTCCAGGCTCCGCCCCATCACTTGGTGTAAGTTTTTGGTCAGTTTGGTGACGACGTCCTTGAAGTTGCCGTTCCGGCCGGGCAGCACTCCGTTCCCGGTGATGTTACTCAGGAAGAACCACAAAACGGGCAAAACGTGGCGTTCCACGGCCTGCGGCTTCCGGGGGTACACAGAAGAGACAAGACCTGGGGGGAGGGGACAAAGGAGAAATGTTGAGAACCCGCCACACGATACAGAATTCACCTTCAGGGGCTTCTTGTAAACGCCATTAGACGTGGTAGACCATGAAAGTACCCGTGCTAGTCTTCAAATCAGCCCCGCCCCCGCAGAAGCGCTTGCATTCTAGACAAAGAATTCTGCCCAGGTAAAGATTAAGCTCCACCCAGTGGCATAACCAACAGCCAGAGTGGCCCACATGGCACCTGGGGTGAAAGGGGGGCCCATCATTTGTAGTTACGCCCCTAGTCACCCTCCTGCCAAAGGCTAAGCAGTGCCCCCAGAGCCCAGGAGTAGAAGGGGGCTCCATAATTCATAGTTACACCTCAGGCCCCACCCCTGCTGATGTTAAGAAGTGTCTCAAAGAGGGCTTCATAAATTCTGGTTACACCCCTGCTGATGCTGAGCAGTGCTACCAGAGCCCTGGAGTAGGAGAGACCCCATACTTCATAGTTTTATACCGCTGGCTCCACCCCTGCTGATGTTAAGCAGTGCCCCTAAATCCTTGGAGTATTTGTAATTACACCCCTGGCTCCGATGTAATTATACCCCTGGCTCCGATGTTAAGCAGTGCCCCCAGAGCCCAGGAGTAGAAGGGGGCTCCATAATTCATAGTTACACCTCAGGCCCCACCCCTGCTGATGTTAAGAAGTGTCTCAAAGATCACTGAAGTAGAAGAGGGCTTCATAAATTCTGGTTACACCCCTGCTGATGCTGAGCAGTGCTACCAGAGCCCTGGAGTAGGAGAGACCCCATACTACATAGCTTTTTACCCCTGGCTCCACCCCTGCTGATGTTAGGCAGTGCCCCTAAATCCTTGGAGTATTTGTAATTACACCCCTGGCTCCATCCCCGCTGATGTTAAGCAGTGCCCCGAGAGCCCTGGGGGCTCCATAATTTGCGGTTACACCCCTGCTGATGCTGAGCAGTGCTACCAGAGCCCTGGAGAAGGAGAGGGCCCCATACTTCATAGTTATATACCCCTGGCTCCACCCCTGCTGATGTTATTCAGTGCCCCATATCTTTGGAGTGGGAGGGGGTCCCATTATTTGTAATTACACCCCTGGCCCTATCCCTTGTTGATGTTAAGCAGTGCCTCCAGAGCCCCGGAGTAGAAGAGGGCTCCATAATTTGTGGTTACACCCCTGCTGATGCTAGGCAGTGCCCCCAGAGAAGAACAGGGCCCCATTATTTCTAGGTTCACCCCTGCTGATGTTAAGCAGTGTCCATCCCCAGATCCTTGGAGTAGAAGAGGGCTCCATTTTAGTTGTACCCCTGCTGTCCTCAGAGCCTTGGAGTCGAAGGGGCTCCGTAATTTGTGGCCCCACCCCTGCTGATGTTAAGCAGTGTCTCAAAGGGAGATTCATAATTTCTGGTTACACCCCTGCTGATGCTGAGCAGTGCTACCAGAGCCCTGCAGTCGGAGTGGCCCCATACTTCATAGTTTTATACCCCTGGCCCCATCATTGGCCCCCAGAGCCTCTACTGCTCATTGAAGTGCTGACATATGACAGTTTAGTGGAGGGCGGGGCTTAGCACTGTAGGAGGCGGACCAAAACAGTCAATCTACTTCCTGTGTTCGATGGGACTTACCTGACAATCGCTCGGTGACGTCACTCATGGCGCGGCCGCTGAGGAACCGGATGCGGCTGGCGAATGGTTGCAGAAGCCACAGATTGTCTGTAATGTAAAAATGATGGTCAATAAAGATTTCCTGTTTGTGGAAAAAAGCTGAGCGCTTGTCTCTCCTTTCTTTCCAGCCGATCTGCAGCCATGTGACTGACAGTCCAAAATCCAAACACAGCCTCCGAACTGTCATCTGAATGTAGCCACCCCGCCCCCGAACTGTCATCTAAATGTAGCCTCCCCGCCCCCGAACTGTCATCTAAATGTAGCCTCCCTGCCTCCGAACTGTCATCTAAATGTAGCCTCCCTGCCTCCGAACTGTCATCTAAATGTAGCCTCCCCGCCTCCGAACTGTCATCTAAATGTAGCCTCCCCGCCTCCGAACTGTCATCTAAATGTAGCCACCCCGCCTCCGAACTGTCATCTAAATGTAGCCACCCCGCCCCCGAACTGTCATCTAAATGTAGCCTCCCTGCCTCCGAACTGTCATCTAAATGTAGCCTCCCCGCCCCCGAACTGTCATCTAAATGTAGCCTCCCCGCCTCCGAACTGTCATCTAAATGTAGCCACCCCGCCTCCGAACTGTCATCTAAATGTAGCCACCCCGCCCCCGAACTGTCATCTAAATGTAGCCTCCCTGCCTCCGAACTGTCATCTAAATGTAGCCTCCCCGCCCCCGAACTGTCATCTAAATGTAGCCTCCCCGCCCCCGAACTGTCATCTAAATGTAGCCTCCCTGCCTCCGAACTGTCATCTAAATGTAGCCTCCCCGCCCCCGAACTGTCATCTAAATGTAGCCTCCCCGCCCCCGAACTGTCATCTGAATGTAGCCACCCCGCCCCCGAACTGTCATCTAAATGTAGCCTCCCTGCCTCCGAACTGTCATCTAAATGTAGCCTCCCCGCCCCCGAACTGTCATCTAAATGTAGCCTCCCCGCCCCCGAACTGTCATCTAAATGTAGCCTCCCTGCCTCCGAACTGTCATCTAAATGTAGCCTCCCCGCCCCCGAACTGTCATCTAAATGTAGCCTCCCCGCCCCCGAACTGTCATCTGAATGTAGCCACCCCGCCCCCGAACTGTCATCTGAATGTAGCCTCCCTGCCTCCGAACTGTCATCTGAATGTAGCCTCCCTGCCCCTGAACTGTCATCTAAATGTAGCCTCCCCGCCCCTGAACTGTCATCTAAATGTAGCCTCCCTGCCTCCGAACTGTCATCTGAATGTAGCCACCCCGCCCCCGAACTGTCATCTAAATGTAGCCTCCCTGCCTCTGAACTGTCATCTAAATGTAGCCTCCCTGCCTCCGAACTGTCATCTGAATGTAGCCTCCCTGCCTCTGAACTGTCATCTAAATGTAGCCACCCCGCCCCCGAACTGTCATCTAAATGTAGCCTCCCTGCCCCCGAACTGTCATCTAAATGTAGCCTCCCTGCCTCCGAACTGTCATCTAAATGTAGCCTCCCTGCCTCTGAACTGTCATCTAAATGTAGCCTCCCCGCCCCCGAACTGTCATCTAAATGTAGCCTCCCCGCCCCCGAACTGTCATCTAAATGTAGCCTCCCCGCCCCCGAACTGTCATCTGAATGTAGCCACCCCGCCCCCGAACTGTCATCTGAATGTAGCCTCCCTGCCTCCGAACTGTCATCTGAATGTAGCCTCCCTGCCCCTGAACTGTCATCTAAATGTAGCCTCCCCGCCCCTGAACTGTCATCTAAATGTAGCCTCCCCGCCCCTGAACTGTCATCTAAATGTAGCCTCCCTGCCTCCGAACTGTCATCTGAATGTAGCCACCCCGCCCCCGAACTGTCATCTAAATGTAGCCTCCCTGCCTCTGAACTGTCATCTAAATGTAGCCTCCCTGCCTCCGAACTGTCATCTGAATGTAGCCTCCCTGCCTCTGAACTGTCATCTAAATGTAGCCACCCCGCCCCCGAACTGTCATCTAAATGTAGCCTCCCTGCCCCCGAACTGTCATCTAAATGTAGCCTCCCTGCCTCCGAACTGTCATCTAAATGTAGCCTCCCTGCCCCCGAACTGTCATCTAAATGTAGCCTCCCTGCCTCCGAACTGTCATCTGAATGTAGCCTCCCTGCCTCTGAACTGTCATCTAAATGTAGCCACCCCGCCCCCGAACTGTCATCTAAATGTAGCCTCCCTGCCCCCGAACTGTCATCTAAATGTAGCCTCCCTGCCTCCGAACTGTCATCTAAATGTAGCCTCCCTGCCCCCGAACTGTCATCTGAATGTAGCCTCCCTGCCTCTGAACTGTCATCTAAATGTAGCCTCCCCGCCCCCGAACTGTCATCTGAATGTAGCCTCCCTGCCTCCGAACTGTCATCTAAATGTAGCCTCCCCGCCCCTGAACTGTCATCTAAATGTAGCCTCCCCGCCCCCGAACTGTCATCGAAATGTAGCCTCCCTGCCTCCGAACTGTCATCTAAATGTAGCCTCCCTGCCCCCGAACTGTCATCTGAATGTAGCCGCCCTGCCTCCGAACTGTCATCTGAATGTAGCCTCCCCGCCCCCGAACTGTCATCTAAATGTAGCCTCCCCGCCCCCGAACTGTCATCTAAATGTAGCCTCCCCGCCCCCGAACTGTCATCTAAATGTAGCCTCCCTGCCTCCGAACTGTCATCTAAATGTAGCCTCCCTGCCTCCGAACTGTCATCTAAATGTAGCCTCCCTGCCTCCGAACTGTCATCTAAATGTAGCCTCCCTGCCCCTGAACTGTCATCTAAATGTAGCCTCCCTGCCTCCGAACTGTCATCTAAATGTAGCCTCCCTGCCTCCGAACTGTCATCTGAATGTAGCCTCCCTGCCTCCGAACTGTCATCTAAATGTAGCCTCCCCGCCCCCGAACTGTCATCTAAATGTAGCCTCCCCGCCCCCGAACTGTCATCTAAATGTAGCCTCCCTGCCTCCGAACTGTCATCTAAATGTAGCCTCCCTGCCTCCGAACTGTCATCTAAATGTAGCCTCCCTGCCTCCGAACTGTCATCTAAATGTAGCCTCCCTGCCCCTGAACTGTCATCTAAATGTAGCCTCCCTGCCTCCGAACTGTCATCTAAATGTAGCCTCCCTGCCTCCGAACTGTCATCTGAATGTAGCCTCCCTGCCTCCGAACTGTCATCTAAATGTAGCCTCCCCGCCCCCGAACTGTCATCTAAATGTAGCCTCCCTGCCTCCGAACTGTCATCTAAATGTAGCCTCCCTGCCTCCGAACTGTCATCTGAATGTAGCCTCCCCGCCCCCGAACTGTCATCTAAATGTAGCCTCCCTGCCTCCGAACTGTCATCTGAATGTAGCCTCCCTGCCTCCGAACTGTCATCTAAATGTAGCCTCCCTGCCTCCGAACTGTCATCTGAATGTAGCCTCCCCGCCCCCGAACTGTCATCTAAATGTAGCCTCCCTGCCTCCGAACTGTCATCTGAATGTAGCCTCCCCGCCCCTAAACTGTCATCTAAATGTAGCCTCCCTGCCTCCGAACTGTCATCTGAATGTAGCCTCCCTGCCTCCGAACTGTCATCTGAATGTAGCCTCCCTGCCCCAAGCAGTAACATCTATTTAGAATTAGATGTTCCTGGGAGTGTGTGAGGCTGCACTGATCAGGGGGTGTGGGAGGCGGCACTGATCAGGGAGTGTGGGAGGCTGCACTAATTATGGAGTGTGGGAGGCTGCACTAATTATGGAGTGTGGGAGGCTGCACTGATCAGGGAGTGTGGGAGGCTGCACTGATCAGGGAGAGTGGGAGGCTGCACTGATCAGGGAGTGTGGGAGGCTGCACTGATCAGGGGGTGTGGGAGGCTGCACTGATCAGGGGGTGTGGGAGGCTGCACTGATCAGGGAGTGTGGGAGGCTGCACTGATCAGGGAGTGTGTGAGGCTGCACTGATTATGGAGAGTGGGAGGCTGCACTAATTATGGAGTGTGGGAGGCTGCACTGATCAGGGAGTGTGGGAGGCTGCACTGATCAGGGAGAGTGGGAGGCTGCACTGATCAGGGAGTGTGGGAGGCTGCACTGATCAGGGGGTGTGGGAGGCTGCACTGATCAGGGGGTGTGGGAGGCTGCACTGATCAGGGAGTGTGGGAGGCTGCACTGATCAGGGGGTGTGGGAGGCTGCACTGATCAGGGAGTGTGGGAGGCTGCACTGATCAGGGGGTGTGGGAGGCTGCACTGATCAGGGAGTGTGGGAGGCTGCACTGATCAGGGAGTGTGGGAGGCTGCACTGATCAGGGAGTGTGGGAGGCTGCACTGATCAGGGGGTGTGGGAGGCTGCACTGATCAGGGAGTGTGGGAGGCTGCACTGATCAAGGAGTGTGGGAGGCTGCACTGATCAGGGAGTGTGGGAGGCTGCACTGATCAGGGGGTGTGGGAGGCTGCACTGATCAGGGGGTGTGGGAGGCTGCACTGATCAGGGAGTGTGGGAGGCTGCACTGATCAGGGAGTGTGGGAGGCTGAACTGATCAGGGAGTGTGGGAGGCTGCACTGATCAGGGGGTGTGGGAGGCTGCACTGATCAGGGGGTGTGGGAGGCTGCACTGATTATGGAGTGTGGGAGGCTGCACTGATCAGGGAGTGTGGGAGGCTGCACTGATTATGGAGTGTGGGAGGCTGCACTGATCAGGGAGTGTGGGAGGCTGCACTGATCAGAGAGTGTGGGAGGCTGCACTGATCAGGGAGTGTGGGAGGCTGCACTGATCAGGGGGTGTGGGAGGCTGCACTGATCAGGGGGTGTGGGAGGCTGCACTGATCAGGGGGTGTGGGAGGCTGCACTGATCAGGGGGTGTGGGAGGCTGCACTGATCAGGGAGTGTGGGAGGCTGCACTGATCAGGGAGTGTGGGAGGCTGCACTGATCAGGGAGAGTGGGAGGCTGCACTGATCAGGGAGAGTGGGAGGCTGCACTAATCAGGGAGTGTGGGAGGCTGCACTGATCAGGGAGTGTGGGAGGCTGCACTGATTATGGAGTGTGGGAGGCTGCACTAATCAGGGAGTGAGGGAGGCTGCACTGATCAGGGAGTGTGGGAGGCTGCACTGATCAGGGGGTGTGGGAGGCTGCACTGATCAGGGGGTGTGGGAGGCTGCACTAATCAGGGAGTGTGGGAGGCTGCACTGATCAGGGGGTGTGGGAGGCTGCACTGATCAGGGAGTGTGGGAGGCTGCACTGATCAGGGAGTGTGGAGGCTGCACTGATCAGGGAGTGTGGGAGGCTGCACTGATCAGGGAGTGTGGGAGGCTGCACTGATCAGGGGGTGTGGGAGGCTGCACTAATTATGGAGTGTGGGAGGCTGCACTGATCAGGGAGTGTGGGAGGCTGCACTAATTATGGAGTGTGGGAGGCTGCACTGATCAGGGAGTGTGGGAGGCTGCACTGATCAGGGAGTGTGGGAGGCTGCACTAATCAGGGGGTGTGGGAGGCTGCACTGATCAGGGAGTGTGGGAGGCTGCACTGATCAGGGAGAGTGGGAGGCTGCACTGATTATGGAGTGTGGGAGGCTGCACTGATTATGGAGAGTGGGAGGCTGCACTGATCAGGGAGTGTGGGAGGCTGCACTGATTATGGAGTGTGGGAGGCTGCACTAATCAGGGGGTGTGGGAGGCTGCACTGATCAGGGAGTGTGGGAGGCTGCACTGATCAGGGAGTGTGGGAGGCTGCACTGATTATGGAGTGTGGGAGGCTGCACTGATCAGGGGGTGTGGGAGGCTGCACTGATCAGGGAGTGTGGGAGGCTGCACTGATCAGGGAGTGAGGGAGGCTGCACTGATCAGGGGGTGTGGGAGGCTGCACTGATCAGGGAGTGTGGGAGGCTGCACTGATCAGGGAGAGTGGGAGGCTGCACTGATTATGGAGTGTGGGAGGCTGCACTGATTATGGAGAGTGGGAGGCTGCACTGATCAGGGAGTGTGGGAGGCTGCACTGATCAGGGGGTGTGGGAGGCTGCACTGATCAGGGAGTGTGGGAGGCTGCACTAATCAGGGGGTGTGGGAGGCTGCACTGATCAGGGAGTGTGGGAGGCTGCACTGATCAGGGAGAGTGGGAGGCTGCACTGATTATGGAGTGTGGGAGGCTGCACTGATTATGGAGAGTGGGAGGCTGCACTGATCAGGGAGTGTGGGAGGCTGCACTGATTATGGAGTGTGGGAGGCTGCACTAATCAGGGGGTGTGGGAGGCTGCACTGATCAGGGAGTGTGGGAGGCTGCACTGATCAGGGAGTGTGGGAGGCTGCACTGATTATGGAGTGTGGGAGGCTGCACTGATCAGGGGGTGTGGGAGGCTGCACTGATCAGGGAGTGTGGGAGGCTGCACTGATCAGGGAGTGAGGGAGGCTGCACTGATCAGGGGGTGTGGGAGGCTGCACTGATCAGGGAGTGTGGGAGGCTGCACTGATCAGGGAGAGTGGGAGGCTGCACTGATTATGGAGTGTGGGAGGCTGCACTGATTATGGAGAGTGGGAGGCTGCACTGATCAGGGAGTGTGGGAGGCTGCACTGATTATGGAGTGTGGGAGGCTGCACTGATTATGGAGAGTGGGAGGCTGCACTGATCAGGGAGTGTGGGAGGCTGCACTGATCAGAGAGTGTGGGAGGCTGCACTGATCAGGGAGTGTGGGAGGCTGCACTGATCAGGGAGTGTGGGAGGCTGCACTGATCAGGGTGTGTGGGAGGCTGCACTGATCAGGGTGTGTGGGAGGCTGCACTGATCAGGGAGTGTGGGAGGCTGCACTGATTATGGAGTGTGGGAGGCTGCACTGATCAGAGAGTGTGGGAGGCTGCACTGATTATGGAGTGTGGGAGGCTGCACTGATCAGAGAGTGTGGGAGGCTGCACTGATTATGGAGTGTGGGAGGCTGCACTGATCAGGGAGTGTGGGAGGCTGCACTGATCAGAGAGTGTGGGAGGCTGCACTGATTATGGAGTGTGGGAGGCTGCACTGATCAGGGAGTGTGGGAGGCTGCACTGATCAGGGAGTGTGGGAGGCTGCACTGATCAGGGTGTGTGGGAGGCTGCACTGATCAGGGAGTGTGGGAGGCTGCACTGATCAGGGTGTGTGGGAGGCTGCACTGATCAGGGAGTGTGGGAGGCTGCACTGATCAGGGGGTGTGGGAGGCTGCACTGATTATGGAGTGTGGGAAGCTGCACTGATCAGGGGGTGTGGGAGGCTGCACTGATCAGGGAGTGTGGGAGGCTGCACTAATTATGGAGTGTGGGAGGCTGCACTGATCAGGGAGTGTGGGAGGCTGCACTGATCAGGGAGTGTGGGAGGCTGCACTGATCAGGGAGTGTGGGAGGCTGCACTGATCAGGGGGTGTGGGAGGCTGCACTGATCAGGGAGTGTGGGAGGCTGCACTAATCAGGGGGTGTGGGAGGCTGCACTGATCAGGGAGTGTGGGAGGCTGCACTGATCAGGGAGAGTGGGAGGCTGCACTGATTATGGAGTGTGGGAGGCTGCACTGATTATGGAGAGTGGGAGGCTGCACTGATCAGGGAGTGTGGGAGGCTGCACTGATTATGGAGTGTGGGAGGCTGCACTGATTATGGAGAGTGGGAGGCTGCACTGATCAGGGAGTGTGGGAGGCTGCACTGATCAGAGAGTGTGGGAGGCTGCACTGATCAGGGAGTGTGGGAGGCTGCACTGATCAGGGAGTGTGGGAGGCTGCACTGATCAGGGGGTGTGGGAGGCTGCACTGATCAGGGGGTGTGGGAGGCTGCACTGATCAGGGGGTGTGGGAGGCTGCACTGATCAGGGGGTGTGGGAGGCTGCACTGATCAGGGAGTGTGGGAGGCTGCACTAATTATGGAGTGTGGGAGGCTGCACTGATCAGGGAGTGAGGGAGGCTGCACTGATCAGGGAGTGTGGGAGGCTGCACTGATCAGGGAGTGAGGGAGGCTGCACTGATCAGGGAGTGTGGGAGGCTGCACTGATCAGGGAGTGTGGGAGGCTGCACTGATCAGGGAGTGTGGGAGGCTGCACTGATCAGGGAGTGTGGGAGGCTGCACTGATCAGGGAGTGTGGGAGGCTGCACTGATTATGGAGAGTGGGAGGCTGCACTGATCAGGGAGTGTGGGAGGCTGCACTGATCAGGGGGTGTGGGAGGCTGCACTGATCAGGGAGTGAGGGAGGCTGCACTGATCAGGGAGTGTGGGAGGCTGCACTGATCAGGGAGTGAGGGAGGCTGCACTGATCAGGGAGTGTGGGAGGCTGCACTGATCAGGGAGTGAGGGAGGCTGCACTGATCAGGGAGTGTGGGAGGCTGCACTGATCAGGGGGTGTGGGAGGCGGCACTGATCAGGGAGTGAGGGAGGCTGCACTGATCAGGGAGTGTGGGAGGCTGCACTGATCAGGGAGTGTGGGAGGCTGCACTGATCAGGGAGTGAGGGAGGCTGCACTGATCAGGGAGTGTGGGAGGCTGCACTGATCAGGGAGTGTGGGAGGCTGCACTGATCAGGGAGTGTGGGAGGCTGCACTGATCAGGGAGTGTGGGAGGCTGCACTGATTATGGAGTGTGGGAGGCTGCACTGATTATGGAGAGTGGGAGGCTGCACTAATTATGGAGAGTGGGAGGCTGCACTGATCAGGGAGTGTGGGAGGCTGCACTGATCAGGGGATGTGGGAGGCTGCACTGATCAGGGAGTGTGGGAGGCTGCACTGATCAGGGAGTGTGGGAGGCTGCACTGATTATGGAGTGTGGGAGGCTGCACTGATCAGGGAGTGTGGGAGGCTGCACTGATCAGGGGGTGTGGGAGGCTGCACTGATTATGGAGTGTGGGAGGCTGCACTGATCAGGGAGTGTGGGAGGCTGCACTGATCAGGGAGTGAGGGAGGCTGCACTGATCGGGGAGTGTGGGAGGCTGCACTGATCAGGGAGTGTGGGAGGCTGCACTGATCAGGGAGTGTGGGAGGCGGCACTGATCAGGGAGTGTGGGAGGCTGCACTAATTATGGAGTGTGGGAGGCTGCACTGATCAGGGGGTGTGGGAGGCTGCACTAATTATGGAGTGTGGGAGGCTGCACTGATCAGGGAGTGTGGGAGGCTGCACTGATCAGGGAGTGAGGGAGGCTGCACTGATCAGGGAGTGTGGGAGGCTGCACTGATCAGGGAGTGTGGGAGGCTGCACTGATCAGGGGGTGTGGGAGGCTGCACTGATCAGGGAGTGTGGGAGGCTGAACTGATCAGGGGGTGTGGGAGGCTGCACTGATCAGGGAGAGTGGGAGGCTGCACTGATCAGGGGGTGTGGGAGGCTGCACTGATCAGGGAGTGTGGGAGGCTGCACTGATCAAGGAGTGTGGGAGGCTGCACTGATCAGGGGGTGTGGGAGGCTGCACTGATCAGGGAGTGTGGGAGGCTGCACTGATCAGGGAGAGTGGGAGGCTGCACTGATCAGGGAGTGTGGGAGGCTGCACTGATCAGGGAGTGTGGGAGGCTGCACTGATCAGGGAGTGTGGGAGGCGGCACTGATCAGGGGGTGTGGGAGGCTGCACTAATCAGGGAGTGTGGGAGGCTGCACTGATCAGGGAGTGTGGGAGGCTGCACTGATCAGGGAGTGTGGGAGGCTGCACTGATCAGGGAGTGTGGGAGGCTGCACTAATTATGGAGTGTGGGAGGCTGCACTGATTATGGAGTGTGGGAGGCTGCACTGATCAGGGAGTGTGGGAGGCTGCACTGATCAGGGAGTGAGGGAGGCTGCACTGATTATGGAGAGTGGGAGGCTGCACTGATCAGGGAGTGTGGGAGGCTGCAATAATCAGGGGGTGTGGGAGGCTGCACTGATCAGGGAGTGTGGGAGGCTGCACTGATCAGGGGGTGTGGGAGGCTGCACTGATTATGGAGTGTGGGAGGCTGCACTGATCAGGGAGTGTGGGAGGCTGCACTAATTATGGAGTGTGGGAGGCTGCACTGATTATGGAGTGTGGGAGGCTGCACTGATTATGGAGTGTGGGAGGCTGCACTGATCAGGGAGTGTGGGAGGCTGCACTGATCAGGGAGTGTGGGAGGCTGCACTGATTATGGAGTGTGGGAGGCTGCACTGATTATGGAGTGTGGGAGGCTGCACTGATCAGGGAGTGTGGGAGGCTGCACTAATTATGGAGTGTGGGAGGCTGCACTGATCAGGGAGAGTGGGAGGCTGCACTGATCAGGGAGTGTGGGAGGCTGCACTGATTATGGAGTGTGGGAGGCTGCACTGATCAGGGAGTGTGGGAGGCTGCACTAATTATGGAGTGTGGGAGGCTGCACTGATCAGGGAGTGTGGGAGGCTGCACTGATCAGGGAGTGTGGGAGGCTGCACTGATCAGGGAGTGTGGGAGGCTGCACTGATCAGGGAGTGTGGGAGGCTGCACTAATTATGGAGAGTGGGAGGCTGCACTGATCAGGGAGTGTGGGAGGCTGCACTGATCAGGGGGTGTGGGAGGCTGCACTGATCAGGGAGTGTGGGAGGCTGCACTGATCAGGGAGTGTGGGAGGCTGCACTGATCAGGGAGTGTGGGAAGCTGCACTGATCAGGGAGTGTGGGAGGCTGCACTGATTATGGAGTGTGGGAGGCTGCACTGATCAGGGAGTGTGGGAGGCTGCACTGATCAGGGGGTGTGGGAGGCTGCACTGATTATGGAGTGTGGGAGGCTGCACTGATCAGGGAGTGTGGGAGGCTGCACTGATTATGGAGTGTGGGAGGCTGCACTGATCAGGGAGTGTGGGAGGCTGCACTGATCAGGGAGAGTGGGAGGCTGCACTGATCAGGGGGTGTGGGAGGCTGCACTGATCAGGGAGTGTGGGAGGCTGCACTGATTATGGAGTGTGGGAGGCTGCACTGATTATGGAGTGTGGGAGGCTGCACTGATCAGGGAGAGTGGGAGGCTGCACTGATCAGGGAGTGTGGGAGGCTGCACTGATCAGGGGGTGTGGGAGGCTGCACTAATCAGGGGGTGTGGGAGGCTGCACTGATTATGGAGTGTGGGAGGCTGCACTGATTATGGAGTGTGGGAGGCTGCACTGATCAGGGAGAGTGGGAGGCTGCACTGATCAGGGAGTGTGGGAGGCTGCACTGATCAGGGGGTGTGGGAGGCTGCACTGATCAGGGAGAGTGGGAGGCTGCACTGATCAGGGAGTGTGGGAGGCTGCACTGATTATGGAGTGTGGGAGGCTGCACTGATTATGGAGTGTGGGAGGCTGCACTGATTATGGAGTGTGGAGGCTGCACTGATTATGGAGTGTGGGAGGCTGCACTGATCAGGGGGTGTGGGAGGCTGCACTGATCAGGGGGTGTGGGAGGCTGCACTGATCAGGGAGTGAGGGAGGCTGCACTGATCAGGGAGTGTGGGAGGCTGCACTGATCAGGGAGTGTGGGAGGCTGCACTGATTATGGAGTGTGGGAGGCTGCACTGATCAGGGAGAGTGGGAGGCTGCACTGATCAGGGAGTGTGGGAGGCTGCACTGATCAGGGAGTGTGGGAGGCTGCACTGATCAGGGAGTGTGGGAGGCTGCACTGATTATGGAGTGTGGGAGGCTGCACTGATCAGGGAGTGTGGGAGGCTGCACTGATCAGGGAGTGTGGGAGGCTGCACTAATCAGGGAGTGTGGGAGGCTGCACTGATCAGGGAGTGTGGGAGGCTGCACTGATTATGGAGTGTGGGAGGCTGCACTGATCAGGGAGTGTGGGAGGCTGCACTGATCAGGGAGTGTGGGAGGCTGCACTAATCAGGGAGTGTGGGAGGCTGCACTGATCAGGGGGTGTGGGAGGCTGCACTGATCAGGGAGTGTGGGAGGCTGCACTGATCAGGGAGAGTGGGAGGCTGCACTGATTATGGAGTGTGGGAGGCTGCACTGATCAGGGAGTGTGGGAGGCTGCACTGATCAGGGAGTGTGGGAGGCTGCACTGATCAGGGAGTGTGGGAGGCTGCACTGATCAGGGAGTGTGGGAGGCTGCACTGATTATGGAGTGTGGGAGGCTGCACTGATCAGGGAGAGTGGGAGGCTGCACTGATCAGGGAGTGTGGGAGGCTGCACTGATCAGGGAGTGTGGGAGGCTGCACTGATCAGGGAGTGTGGGAGGCTGCACTGATCAGGGAGTGTGGGAGGCTGCACTGATTATGGAGTGTGGGAGGCTGCACTGATTATGGAGTGTGGGAGGCTGCACTGATTATGGAGTGTGGGAGGCTGCACTGATCAGGGAGTGTGGGAGGCTGCACTGATCAGGGAGTGTGGGAGGCTGCACTGATCAGGGAGTGTGGGAGGCTGCACTGATCAGGGAGTGTGGGAGGCTGCACTGATCAGGGAGTGTGGGAGGCTGCACTGATCAGGGAGAGTGGGAGGCTGCACTAATTATGGAGTGTGGGAGGCTGCACTGATCAGGGAGAGTGGGAGGCTGCACTGATCAGGGAGTGTGGGAGGCTGCACTGATCAGGGAGTGTGGGAGGCTGCACTGATCAGGGAGTGTGGGAGGCTGCACTAATTATGGAGAGTGGGAGGCTGCACTGATCAGGGAGTGTGGGAGGCTGAACTGATCAGGGAGTGTGGGAGGCTGCACTGATCAGGGAGTGTGGGAGGCGGCACTGATCAGGGGGTGTGGGAGGCTGCACTGATCAGGGGGTGTGGGAGGCTGCACTAATCAGGGAGTGTGGGAGGCTGCACTGATCAGGGAGTGTGGGAGGCTGCACTGATTATGGAGTGTGGGAGGCTGCACTGATTATGGAGTGTGGGAGGCTGCACTGATCAGGGAGTGTGGGAGGCTGCACTGATCAGGGAGTGTGGGAGGCTGCACTGATCAGGGAGTGTGGGAGGCTGCACTGATTATGGAGTGTGGGAGGCTGCACTGATCAGGGAGTGTGGGAGGCTGCACTGATCAGGGGGTGTGGGAGGCTGCACTGATCAGGGAGTGTGGGAGGCTGCACTGATCAGGGAGTGTGGGAGGCTGCACTGATCAGGGAGTGTGGGAGGCTGCACTGATCAGGGAGTGTGGGAGGCTGCACTGATCAGGGAGTGTGGGAGGCTGCACTGATCAGGGAGTGTGGGAGGCTGCACTGATCAGGGGGTGTGGGAGGCTGCACTGATCAGGGGGTGTGGGAGGCTGCACTGATCAGGGAGTGTGGGAGGCTGCACTGATCAGGGAGTGTGGGAGGCTGCACTGATCAGGGAGTGTGGGAGGCTGCACTGATCAGGGGGTGTGGGAGGCTGCACTGATCAGGGGGTGTGGGAGGCTGCACTGATCAGGGAGTGTGGGAGGCTGCACTGATTATGGAGAGTGGGAGGCTGCACTGATCAGGGAGTGTGGGAGGCTGCACTAATCAGGGAGTGTGGGAGGCTGCACTGATCAGGGAGTGTGGGAGGCTGCACTGATCAGGGAGAGTGGGAGGCTGCACTGATCAGGGAGAGTGGGAGGCTGCACTGATCAGGGAGTGTGGGAGGCTGCACTGATCAGGGAGTGTGGGAGGCTGCACTGATCAGGGAGTGAGGGAGGCTGCACTGATTATGAAGAGTGGGAGGCTGCACTGATCAGGGAGTGTGGGAGGCGGCACTGATCAGGGGGTGTGGGAGGCTGCACTAATCAGGGAGTGTGGGAGGCTGCACTGATCAGGGAGTGTGGGAGGCTGCACTGATCAGGGAGTGAGGGAGGCTGCACTAATCAGGGAGTGTGGGAGGCTGCACTGATTATGGAGTGTGGGAGGCTGCACTGATTATGGAGTGTGGGAGGCTGCACTGATCAGGGAGTGTGGGAGGCTGCACTGATCAGGGAGTGTGGGAGGCTGCACTGATCAGGGAGTGTGGGAGGCTGCACTGATTATGGAGTGTGGGAGGCTGCACTGATTATGGAGTGTGGGAGGCTGCACTGATCAGGGAGTGTGGGAGGCTGCACTAATCAGGGAGTGTGGGAGGCTGCACTGATCAGGGAGTGTGGGAGGCTGCACTGATTATGGAGTGTGGGAGGCTGCACTGATTATGGAGTGTGGGAGGCTGCACTGATCAGGGAGTGTGGGAGGCTGCACTGATCAGGGAGTGTGGGAGGCTGCACTGATCAGGGAGAGTGGGAGGCTGCACTGATCAGGGAGTGTGGGAGGCTGCACTGATCAGGGAGTGTGGGAGGCTGCACTGATCAGGGAGTGTGGGAGGCTGCACTGATCAGGGAGTGTGGGAGGCTGCACTGATCAGGGAGTGTGGGAGGCTGCACTGATCAGGGGGTGTGGGAGGCTGCACTGATCAGGGAGTGTGGGAGGCTGCACTGATTATGGAGAGTGGGAGGCTGCACTGATCAGGGAGTGTGGGAGGCTGCACTGATCAGGGGGTGAGGGAGGCTGCACTGATCAGGGAGTGTGGGAGGCTGCACTGATCAGGGAGTGTGGGAGGCTGCACTGATTATGGAGTGTGGGAGGCTGCACTGATCAGGGGGTGTGTGAGGCTGCACTGATTATGGAGTGTGGGAGGCTGCACTGATCAGGGAGTGTGGGAGGCTGCACTGATCAGGGAGTGTGGGAGGCTGCACTGATTATGGAGAGTGGGAGGCTGCACTGATTATGGAGTGTGGGAGGCTGCACTGATCAGGGAGTGTGGGAGGCTGCACTGATTATGGAGTGTGGGAGGCTGCACTGATCAGGGAGTGTGGGAGGCTGCACTGATCAGGGAGTGTGGGAGGCTGCACTGATCAGGGAGTGTGGGAGGCTGCACTGATTATGGAGTGTGGGAGGCTGCACTGATCAGGGGGTGTGGGAGGCTGCACTGATCAGGGAGTGTGGGAGGCTGCACTGATTATGGAGTGTGGGAGGCTGCACTGATCAGGGAGTGTGGGAGGCTGCACTGATCAGGGGGTGTGGGAGGCTGCACTGATCAGGGGATGTGGGAGGCTGCACTGATCAGGGAGTGTGGGAGGCTGCACTGATCAGGGAGTGTGGGAGGCTGCACTGATTATGGAGTGTGGGAGGCTGCACTGATCAAAGTTATGAAATTGTTTGTCTCGGTGGCCAATCACAGGGAGGCCCACTGGTGCATGCTGGGAGAGGGAATATATATTTAGCAGTGGCCTTAGGAAGTCAGTCTTGCCCGGGGGAGGGACGTAGATCGCTGACTGATCCTCCTAGGCCGGCTGCCTGGGTAGAGAGACCTTTTGTCTGGATAGAGGCCGAGGTTTAGGACTTGTGAGGGGTCACAGCACCATGGAAGAACTTCAGTGTTGAGTCCGATCCGGGTGTCTGAGAACCCGGACAGACGCCGTGTCCCTGACTGCACTGTGGTGGTCTCTCCACAAGGAGTACTTAGTATCTGATTTCACAGAATGCTGAGTTGGCCTCAAGGTTCTCTGTGAAGTCTGTAAGTACATTGGGCCAAATCCTCAAAAGGGATACGCATTGAAATGCCGCCTAGCGTATGCAAATGAGGACTTACGGAGATCCGCAAAGCTTTTCAGCTTTGTGTTTTCTGCGTAAGTTTACGTTTGCATACGTAAAATTAGTTCTGCTTTTACAAAGTGTAAACTAGTAACACCTTGTAAAAACAGACCTTTTTTTCGATCGCCGCAATTTTTTTTAAATTTCGATTTTTTTTTTTCGGCGCGTAACTTTTTTTTTTACCCGACGCAACTTTATTGTCCCGTCGCAATCCACAAAGCCCGGCGTAACGGAATTTCGCGCGCTGCCCGTCGGGAAAATGACATCACGAGCATGCGCAGTACGGCCTCATTTAAATTGTCATCGCCCCCTGGATAACAGGACCGCCTTGCGCCGGGAGAATTTAGGTTACACTGCGTGAAATTTCTAGGTAAGTGCTTTGTGGATCGGGCACTTAGGTAGAGATTTCCCGCCAGTGTAACTTAAATAGGAAAAATGAAGTTAGGTTAGGTTTTTGAGGATTTGGCCCATTTTGCCTCTCTACTGGTGACAGCCAAGTCCATGGGTGTCCTATGCCCCACCCCCTCCTGCGGGAGTGTTGGGTGAAAGCCAATGAACTCCTTATTTGCTCTAAAAAAACTGATCGTCTGTTCACATTGCTTCACTCCTGCCGAGGACCAGACCTTGGGGGTGAAATGCTGGTCTGGAGGTTCCTCATGTGTCTTTGGGGGTCATGGGGTTGCCACATACACTGCTCCATTGAAGTCCATGGGCCAGATTCACAAAGAGATACTCCGGTGTATTATCTCCTGATATCTCCTGATCCCCCATCGTATCTCTGACTTACACTGGTCCTATCTATGCGCCTGGTTCATAGAATCACATACGCATAGATAGGGCTAAGATCCGACAGTGTTACACCGTCGAAACTTATTTTCAAATTTAAAAATGGCGCCGGGGGCGTTCCCGCTGATTTATGATAAATAATATGTAAATCAGCGAGATACGCAAATTCACGAACGTACGCGGACCCGTCGCAGTGTTCTTACGTAGTTTCCGTAGCGGTTTTCCGTCGTATACTTACCCCTTCTTTTATCAGGCGCAGCCAATGTTAAGTATAGCCGGCGTTCCCGCGTCGAATTTGAATTTTCCTACGTCGTTTGCGTACGCCGATTTACGAACACGCGCGTCGCAAGTCCCGCTCACGTCGCAACCACTGACGTCCTAGCGACGTCAGTGGGAGCAATGCACGCCGGGAAATTTCGCGGACGGCGCCTGCGCATTTAAATCGGCGCGGGAACGCGCCTGATTTAAATATGACACTCCCCTAGCCGCGGAATTTGAATTCCGCCGGGGGATTTAGGATCCGCCGTCGCAAGTTTGGAGGTAAGTGGTTTGTGAATTAGCCACTTGCCTCCTAAACTTGCGGGAGCGGATCGTAATTCACGTAGATCGAGCGGATCTATAGATCCGCTGCACTACGTGAATCTGGCCCATAGAGAATATATTTCCTACCAATGACAAGGCCCCGTGTATGCAAGCACCGCCCCCTCCTGATCATCATAGGACAGACAACGCTCACTTCTTTACATAGGCATCAAATGTGTCTCTCGGCTTCTACTAAACAAAATCAGGCAAAGATCTGAGATAAAGTTTGCTAAAAACGTTGTAACAACCAATTCGAGAAAAGAAAAAAGCAATAAAAAGCTACATGGAGGTGGAAGGTCCTCTTCGCCTGGAAGGAAGAGCACCGGTCACACTCACCTATATTCTTCATGAGTGTGTCCAGGACGGTCACTGCGGCGGTGTAGATACCGGCGTGCTTGGAGTTCAGGTTGTCTGTGATGACGGTCACCATAGGGACCAACACGTGGTGCAGACTGTCCTTCAGGATCGGGATCATGGCCGCCGCAGACTCCAGAGCGTGCTGATTCACCTTCTTGTTGGCGTCCTGCATCCGCGGGTTGAAGGCATCAAAGATCTGCGAATATAAAAAATAAAATAAAATGACGGTTGTTGGAGAGGATCCTGTATAGTAAGAAGCGGTTTCATGAAGCTATGAGATTTTGGCCTCTGCCCGTCACCAAGGTGCATGGGGGGGGTCTGTACTCATGGGGAGGGGTTATCCTGAGGGGCTGTCTGCACTTATTGGGGGGGGTGGTTTATCCTGAAGGGGGTCTGCACTTATTAGGGGGGTGGTTTATCCTGAGGGGCTGTCTGCACTTATTAGGGGGGTGGTTTATCCTGAGGGGCTGTCTGCACTTATTGGGGGGGGTGGTTTATCCTGGGGGGTCTGCACTGATGGAGGAGGGTTTATCCTGAAGGGGGTCTGCACTTATTAGGGGGGGGTTATCCTGAGGGGCTGTCTGCACTTATTGGGGGGGGGTTTATCCTGAGGGGCTGTCTGCACTTATTGGGGGGGTGGTTTATCCTGAGGGGCTGTCTGCACTTATTGGGGGGGTGGTTTATCCTGGGGGGTCTGCACTGATGGAGGAGGGTTTATCCTGAAGGGGGTCTGCACTGATGGGGGAGGGGGTCTGCACTTATTAGGGGGGGTGGTTTATCCTGAGGGGCTGTCTGCACTTATTGGGGGGGTGATTTCTCCTGAAGGGGGTCTGCACTTATTGGGGGGTGGTCTATCCTGAGGGGCTGTCTTCACTTATTGGGGGGTGGTTTATCTGGGGGAGTCTGCACTAATGGGGGAGGGGGTCTGCTCTTATTGGTGGGGTGGTTTATCCTGGGGGGCTGTCTGAACTTATTGGGGGGGGGGGTGATTTATCCTGAAGGGGGTCTGCACTTATTGGGGGGGTGGTTTATCCTGGGGGGGGCTGCACTGATGGAGGGGGTGATTTGTCCTGAGGGGTGTACTGTAGGAGGGGGGTCTATACTGGGGGAGGGGGGTCTTTACTGAGGGGCAACAATAGCTGGTAGGTGGGGGGGGGGGGGTTAGGGGTGACACCATGTTTTACCACACCGGGTGACACCAACCCTATTGACGCCACTGGCCCCAGAGACTCTCCTGCCCACAAAAGTGCTGGCTAGGGTCGCCATATTTTCTTCAATTCAAACCCGAACACTTTAGCGGTGCACGGCAATTTTTGTTTATAGTATAAAATTATACATATATTTTTCTATTAAATAACATTTCTGATCATATGAAGTTAATAACAAGAGTCCCCCTTTACATCAAAGTCCACAGAGTTCCCCTTTTACATCTGAATTCGCAGAGTTCCCTTTCACTGTAAGGGGGGACTCTGCAGACTCTGATTTAAGGGGGAACACTGAGAACTCTGATGTATGGAGAGGACTCTGATGTAAGGGAGAACTCTGGGGACTCTAACATAAGGGATCCTCTGGGAACTCTGATTTAAGGGGGAACACTGAGAACATCGATGTATGGAGAGGACTCTGATGTAAGGGGGAAACACTGTGGCCTCTGGTGTAAAGGGGAACTCTGATGTAAGGGGTGCTCTGAGAACCCTGATTTACCATAGTGTACTCTCTCAGAGGCAGGAGAGAGAAGGTGGGGAGACTTCAGTCACAGACAGGGATGGATGGTGAGCTCACTCACCCCCTGGCAGTCGGCACCTCTCGTCCAGATGTATCTGAGGCCGCTGGACTTCAAATTTCCAGCCCCACTTTCCTTTTCTGAGGCATAGCGCCGGGGATTGGAGTGTGGGCACCCACAGAGGGGACAGGGTGGGGGGAAGACACAGAGGGGACAGGGTGGGGGGAAGAGGTGCAAATCGAGCGTTCGCTCCTCTGCCATCTGTGTGTGTGTATGGGGGGGTTTGTTAGTGCTTTGGGCAGAGTGTCAGAGTGTAACAGACACTCTCAGCTTATACAACTGCAGCCAGCAACCCTGCTGGGAAGCCATAGTTCAGGCTAAATAATGTGTCCGGGTTTCAGGCAGTCTAAAACACGGACACATGATTCCAAACTCGAACTGTCCGGGTGAATCCTGGACAGGTGGCAACCCTAGTGCTGGCATTTGACAAGGGGCGGGGTTTGGCATTCATGAGGGGAGGGCTTAAAGTTTTAATCCAAATCTATTCTTTCTTTATTTGGATAGATTGGGGGAAGGTCGGATTTCATTGCGGAGATTCTTGAATGAAGTGGTTTGGAGAAGCTACAACATTACAGAAGAAGTGACGTTGAATGTGATTGGCTACGAGAGACCTCATTGGTGATTGGGCCGCAACAGATTCTTCCGCAAAGTGAAAATGAATGAAAGTCACAGGAAACAATGTTTCTTTTTTTAATAAAATAAACGCCTATTGAGGTGAAGGTTACACAGCCGAGTTTTCCAGCACATTTTATTGTGGTGAAAATGCCCCCCTCCCCCCCTCGGATTCCCTCCCCCCCCCTCGGAATCCCCCCCCCCCCTCGGATCCCCCCCCCTCGGATTCCCCCCCCCCTCGGATCCCCCCCCCCTCGGATTCCCCCCCCCCTCGGATCCCCCCCCCCTCGGATTCCCCCCCCCCTCGGATCCCCCCTCCCTCGGATTATACTCGAGTCAGGTTTCCTCTCCCGCCGTGTCATTATTGATGAGGAGGGAAGGAAAGCCATATTACGCTGTACATTGTCCCCTCTGATTCACAGCGGCGCTGTGTGTATAGAAAATCAGCGCCGTCCATGTCGACCCGCCTCCTCCTCGTCCTTCCGTCCGTGACGAGGAGAAGGCGGAGCTTTGTTACAGTGGACGGCGTGGACGGCGTTGATTTCCTATACACACAGCCCTGCTGTGAATCAGAGGGGACAATGTACTGAGTAATATGGCTTTCCTTCCCTCCTCATCAATAATGACACAGCGGATAAGGTACATGGGCACAGTGAGGCTGCTTACGGGCACAGCGAGGCTGAAAATGGGCACAGTGAGGCTGCATATGGGCACAGTGAGGCTGCATATGGGCACAGTGAGGCTGCTTATGGGCACAGTGAGTCTGAAAATGGGCACAGTGAGGCTGCAAATGGGCACAGTGAGGCTGCATATGGGCACAGTGAGGCTGAAAATGGGCACAGTAAGGCTGAAAATGGGCACAGTAAGGCTGCATATGGGCACAGTGAGGCTGCTTATGGGCACAGTGAGGCTGAATATGGGCACAGTGAGGCTGCAGATGGGTATTGTTGACCCTTTTTTCCCACTTACAGTAGCTGCTGCATTCTCACCCTAGGCTTATATTCGAGTCAGTAAGTTTTCCCATTTTTTTGTGGTAAAATTAGGTGCCTCGGCTTATACTCGAGTATATACAGTAAGGCCGGGATTCAGGTACATCGGCGCATCTTTGTGCCGGCGTAGCGCATTTCATATGCGCTACGCCAACGTAACTTTGAGAGGCAAGCTGAGTATTCACAAAGCACTCGCTCCCATATTTACACCAGCGTAACGTAAATTGGTCGGCGTAACCCCGCCTAATTCAAAGTAGGAAGGTAGGGGGCGTGCTACATGTAAATTAACCGTGACCCCATGCAAATGAAGGGCCTAACGAACGGCGCATGCGCACGCATGCTCAGAATCACGTTGCATATACTCCCTAAGATACGCCGGCTCAATGCGTACGACGTGAACGTAACCTGCGCCCAGCCCCATTCACGGACGACTTACGTAAACTACATAAAATACGACGGCTGTTCCGACGTTTCCGACGTCCATACCTTAGCATGACTTACACCTGCTTTATGAAGGGTAAAGTTACGCCGGGCGTACGCCTTGCGTAAACAGCGTATACTCATGC
Organism: Rana temporaria; assembly: GCF_905171775.1. Lineage (NCBI taxonomy): Eukaryota > Metazoa > Chordata > Amphibia > Anura > Ranidae > Rana > Rana temporaria. The sequence continues at coordinate 480,907,509 of NC_053492.1, read as the reverse complement.
GACGGGCGCAAGTACGTTCATGAATAGGCGTATCTCGCTCATTTACATATTCGACGTGTAAATCAATGGAAGCGCCCCTTGCGGCCAGCGTAAATATGCGCCCAAGATACGACGGCGTAGGAGACTTAAGTCGGTCGTATGGAGCCAAAATTCAGGCGTATCTTGTTTCCTGAATAAGGCGCATAAATACGACGGCGCATCCGTGGACTTACTCGGCGTATCAGAAGATACGTCGGCGTAAGTCGTACGTGAATCTGGGCCTAAGTGTATACAGGATAACACATGTAGCTAGATTCAGGTAGGCAGGCTTATCCTTGCGGCGGCGTAGTGTATCGTGTTTACACTACGCCGCCGTAAGTTAGCGAGGCAAGTACATGATTCACAAAGTACTTGCCTGCTAAGTTATGGCGGCGTATTGTAAATGCAGCGGGCGTAAGCGCGCCTAATTCAAAATAGGCCGAGGGGGCGTGTTTTATGTTAATTTGGGTTGACCTGATGTGATTGACGTTTTTTTGGAACGGCGCATGCGCCGTCCGTGTACATATCCCAGTGTGCATTGCGGCTAAGTACGCCGCACGGCCCTATTGGTTTTGACGTGGACGTAAATGACGTAAATCCCTATTCACGGACGACTTACGCAAACGACGTAAAATTTTCAAATTTCGACGCGGGAACGACGGCCATACTTAACATTACTATTCCAGCTATTTTATGGAATAACTTTAGGCCTGATAATGTGTTACGTAAACGGCGTATCTGTACTGCGTCTGCCGGGTGTACGTTCGTGAATAGGCGTATCTAGTGATTTACATATTCTACGCCGACCGCAATGGAAGCGCCACCTAGCGGCCAGCCTAAAAATGACACTTTAGGATACGACGGTGTAAGACACTTACGCCGCTCGTATCTGAACCTAATTTAGGCGTATCTGGTTACCAGAAAACGCTTAAATTAGCGCCAACGCAAATTCAGACTTAGGCAGGCTCTACTGATACGCCAGCCTAAGTCTTTCTGAATCTAGCTAATGATCTACAATGTATAACAAGATGGCAATAATGGGCCAAATCCACAAAAGAGATACGCAGGCGGAACTGCTGTTCCGCCTGCGTATCTCTGTGCCTAACTTTGGGAGCGATCCTCAAAAGGATTTTTCCCAAGTTAGGCAGAAGATCCGACATCCGTAATTTAGTTACGCTGTTGAATCTTCGGATGCAGTACCGCATCCGCCGCTGGGGGCATTTTGAGTCGAAATCCCTCCTTGCGTATGCAAATTAGTACTTACGGAGATCCACAAAGCTTTAGGCATTGTGTGATTTGCGTAAGTTAAGAATTTGCTTGCGCAAAACTAAGGTTGGTTTTATATGGACTAACTTTAGTAGACCATGCAAAACCATACCTTTTTTTCGATCGCCGTGTTTTTTTTTAAAATTTGATTTTTTTTTTCCGTCGCAACTTTACGAACCCGTCGCTATCCACAAAGCCGACGTAAACTACGTATGCGCGATGCACGTCGGGAAAAATGACGTCACACGCATGCGCAGTCCGTCCGGCGCGGGAGCGCGCCCTAATTTAAATGGGAATCGCCCATTTTAATTAGGGATCGCTTAAGATGCAAGGAGATCAGCTACACTGGCGCAATTTTAGAGGTAAGTGCTCTGTGGATCGCTACCTAAAATACTAAAATTGCGCCAGTGTAACTTTTCTGCCTAAAACTAAGATCCGCAATTTCTTTGTGGATTTGGCCCAATGTTTCTAGCATAGAACTAAGCTGTAATCAGAGGCCCTGGTATCTCATTGGTCGATAGTATTTTCTGGCTCTCCACGTACCGGCGTGATGTTGGAGGCGACAAACTTGGCGTTGTTCTTGCAGTGCTCCAGGAGAAGCGTCACGCCGTCCATTTTGCTTTGATATTCCTTGGCGGAGAGAAGTTTGCTGAGCTCCTTCAGTTGCTCCGTCACTTCCGCTGCCCGGACCGGCGTCTTCCGAGGGACCGGGGATTCCTGCGCTTCTGGTTCCTGCGCTTCTGCAGGTCTGGTGATGCTACAGGAAAAAAATGTTTTATTAATTCCAGGATCTCCCAAACGGACCCTCAGGATTCGCAGGCTGGACAAGTTCTCATACGCCAGGGGTGGGGAAAGACCAGGGGCTTCAGCCCGTAGGAGGGGGGGTGGTCAGGGGGCGGGCTCGGGGAGGGTGATAGGCTCACTTGATTAACACGGATTTAAGTGCCCAGCGCGGCCGCAGTGTCATTCCCCCCTCTTCCAGGACTCGGCAGCGCCTACGATGGACGTCTCACGTCCAGCGGTCTCGGCATTGGAAGAGTGTGACGGACGTCATAGGAGCCGGATCCCGGAGGCGGAACTTTTTGTACGTCACTCGGTCGCGCTGGCGGGAAATCACTCCCTGTTGCCGCAGCTCGGGGCTCCAGCCCCCGTCAGCCCCCCCTTCCCGATGCCACTGGACATAGCGCTCCATGATGTTCTCTCCGGGGACAATGCAGCCTGCACGCCAAGGCCCTCATTATAAAGATGGAGGGGCATATTCTCAAATACTTTACGCCTGCGTATCAGCAGATACGCCTACGTAAGTCCGTTTCCTATGTTTAAGTGTATTCTCAAACTGAGATACACTTAAACATGCCTAAGATACGACGGCCTGCGCCGTTGTATCTTAGGCTGCCATATTTACGCTGACCGCTAGGTGGCGGTCAGCGTAAAATATGCAAATGACTAGTCACGCCGATTCTCTAACGTACGCTTGCCCGCCGTAGTGTTTTAACGTCGTTTCCGTAAGCGATACGCGGCGTAAAGATAAAGATGCCCCCTAGGTGGCGTACTCAATGTTAAGTATGGCCGTCGATCCCGCGTCGAAATTTGAAAATTTAACGTCGTTTGCGTAAGTCGTCCGTGAATGGCGCTGGACGCCATTTACGTTACAGTCAAAACAAATGACGTCCGTGAGACGTCATTTAGCGCAATGCACGTCGGGTAATTTACCCGACGGAGCATGCGCATTACGATCGGCGCGGGAGCGCGCCTAATTTAAATGATCCACGCCCCCTACCAGGATCATTTGAATTAGGAGGGCTTGCGCGGGTGGACTTTACGCGTCGCCGCCGCAAGTTTACAGGTAAGTGGTTTGGGAATCAGGCACTTGCCACTTAAACTTGCGGCGGCGTAACGTAAAGGACATACGTTCCGCCGCCTCAGATATTTAAGAATATGCCCCGGAGTAAGTTTTCAGTGCCCAGGGGAACCCGCTCCCTGCTATAATCATATATATATATATATACTTTACCTCTCCTCTGGTTGCTGGGCATCCTGGGCCCTCACCACAGCGCTATTCTTCTGAGGAGGACGCTGGCTTCTAGCGGACGGGATCTCTGAGATGCTGTCACGCAGCTCCTGGAATAATCATATCATGTATTATAAAGTTTGTGTAAAACAAGGATCTCCAAACTGCGGCCCGTGGGCCGGATGTGGCCCTTTGCTCGGCCCTTGGGCAATATTCCTCCCATTGATACCAGAGATGGGGAACTAATTCTCCCACCAAGCCTGTGGCATTGTTTACCCCCTCCGGGGCATTTTCTATTCCCATTGGCCACAGTCCGGCCCCCCCTTGAAGGGCAGTAATCTGGCCCCTTGTTTTTAGAAAGTTTGGAGACCCCCCCTGGTGTAAAACATGAAATACGAGGCATACGAGGCACGTCACACAGCTCACGCACTTTCTGCTTCACGGTGGCGATGAGGTCGCGGAGCTCGTGTGACGGGATCAAACGTTCCATCTGCACCTCGAACTTGGGATGAGCCATGACCAGACTGAACATCCGACGTCCGTAAAACCTGCAATACAGGGGGGCTATTATTACAATGCAACGTGTGGAATACACTCAGGACTGTAGGGGGGTGGGGGGGCGGTCACTTAAATTCTAACTCCGCCCCCCCCCCCCCTCAGTCTTGTACAGTTGTTCCGGCTCCTTTCCTGGACTGGAACGTCTTCCTCTGATGTCTCTGCACACTGTGGGCCATATTCTTAGAGATCTCCGGCGGCGTAACGTATGTCCTTTACGTTACTCCGCCGCAAGTTTAACTGGCAAGTGCCTGATTCCCAAACCACTTACCTGTAAACTTGCGGCGGCGTAGCGTAAAGTCCACCCGCGCAAGCACTCCTAATTCAAATGATCCTGGTAGGGGGCGTGGATCATTTAAATTAGGCGCGCTCCCGCGCCGATCGTAATGCGCATGCTCCGTCGGGTAAATTACCCGAAGTGCATTGCGCTAAATGACGTCTCACGGACGTCATTTGTTTTGACGGTAACGTAAATGGCGTCCAGCGCCATTCACGGACGACTTACACAAACGACGTTAAATTTTCAAATTTCGACGCGGGAACGACGGCCATACTTAACATTGACTACGCCACTTAGGGGGCATCTTTATCTTTATGCCGCGTATCGCTTACGGAAACGACGTAAAATCACTACGACAGGCAAGCGTATGTTAGAGAATCGGCGTGACTAGTCATTTGCATATTCTACGCTGACCGCAAAGGAAACGCCACCTAGCGGTCAGCGTAGATATTGCAGCCTAAGATACAACAGCGCAGGCCGTCGTATCTTAGGCATGTTTAAGTGTATCTCAGTTTGAGAATACACGTAAACATACGACGGCCTTAGAATCGGACTTACGTCGGCGTATCTCTGATACGCCGGCGTAAATTCTTAGAGAATATGGCCCTGTAAGCTTCTCACCATGTGCATTAGAAGCTGCAGAAAGTCAGATAGAGCCCCGCCTCCTTCCTGGCTGGAGAACATCCAGTGTCCCTGGCCCCGCCCACTTTGGATTGTAATTTTAGCTGGCGGGAGAGGAAAAACCGGGGGGAGGAACACGGGGGAATCGGATGTGGGGCAGCACAGGGAGGGGGATCAGTGCGGCGGGATGGGAGGACAAGTACAGAACGATGCACTGTGTCTGTGTCTCTCCCTCCAGCAGCTGAAAGCCAGTGGGAGGGAGAGGGGAGAAAACGGCTTTCCGCTGCTGGAGGGAGAGACACAGACAGTGCATTGTTCTGTCCTTTCATCCTGTCATGCCAGTCCTCATGCCTCTGTGTTCCTGGGCCCCCTACAGGAGGCCTGGTGGTACCCCCCCCCCCCTCCCTGTCGGTGGCCCTGATGGCATGTGGCAGAGGAAAAGGGCCCTCCCCCCCCAAGGCAGTAAAATAATCCCATAATGAGTCAAAGTCCATTGAGCAGCATGGCTGGGGGGGTGTCCTCTGTATGAGGGTACCTGGTGTCCTGCTGTCCATCCTGGACCAGTCTGACGAGGGTGCGGAGGAAGGAGTCTGTACTTTCTCTGGATCCACACAGAAGTTTCTCTGCCCCCAGGAGCTCCACCACCCTGAGCAGATGTTTGGCCGTACATTTCCTCACCGCGCTGTTCCGGTGACTGTGGAGGAGAACGGCACAAATTACAACCTCAGGAGACCACGATGGGCATCAATGTCTTCCTATACCTCTATGGAGCCCAAAGAGATGCCAACATTTAATAGCCAGTGTGCCCGGGCCCCTCATTTGGTAAGGGTTAAGGGACTTCCCCCAGAGGTCAAATGTCAGAAGGCGGGTTCCCAGAGGTCAAAGGTCATGAGGCGTGGCTGACCCACCCCCACCAAAGTGTGCTGCCTACCCCAACTAAGTCTGGGAATGAACAAGGCGGGGAAAGCGTTTGGCGTGCTTGGCGCAAATGCTTTTTATAAGGCTGCCGAGCGAAGTTTCTAATGGCGAGCGATCCTAACAAAATTATTTTTGCCTTTTTTCCGACAAACCGAGCGTGATCTGGGAAAGATGGGGGTTTTAGGGTGGGTAGAGTCACTAAATGGAGATGCACTTAGGGTTACAGTTCATAGGCCAAAGGTCTGGTAGAGTTAGGGTTGAGACTTAGGGTTAGGGGTTGGGTTAGGGATAGAGTTAGGGTTGAGACTTAGGGTTAGGGGTTGGGTTAGGGATAGGGTTGGGGATAGAGTTAGGGTTGAGACTTAGGGTTAGGGGTTGGGTTAGGGATAGGGTTGGGGATAGAGATAGGGTTGAGACTTAGGGTTAGGAGTTGGGTTAGGGTTAGGGTTGGGGATAAAGTTAGGGTTGAGACTTAGGGTTTAGGGGTTGGGTTAGTGATAGGGTTGGGGATAGAGTTAGGGTTGAGACTTAGGGTTAGGGGTTGGGTTAGGGATAGGGTTGGGGATAGAGTTAGGGTTGAGACTTAGGGTTAGGGGTTGGGTTAGGGATAGGGTTAGGGTTGGGGATAGAGTTAGGGTTGAGACTCAGGGTTAGGGGTTGGGTTAGGGATAGGGTTAGGGTTGGGGTTGGGTTAGGTATAGGGTTGGGGATAGAGTTAGGGTTGAGACTTAGGGTTAGGGGTTGGGTTAGGGTTGGGGATAGAGTTAGAGTTGAGACTCAGGGTTAGGGATAGGGTTAGGGATAGGGTTGGGGATAGAGTTAGGGTTGAGACTCAGGGTTAGGGGTTGGGTTAGGGATAGGGTTAGGGTTGGGGATAGAGTTAGGGTTGAGACTTAGGGTTAGGGTTGGAGATAGAGTTAGGGTTGAGACTCAGGGTTAGGGGTTGGGTTAGGGATAGGGTTGGGGATAGAGTTAGGGTTGAGACTTAGGGGTTGGGTTAGGGATAGGGTTGGGGATAGAGTTAGGGTTGAGACTTAGGGTTAGGGGTTGGGTTAGGGATAGGGTTAGGGTTGGGGATAGAGTTAGGGTTGAGACTCAGGGTTAGGGGTTGGGTTAGGGATAGGGTTAGGGTTGGGGTTGGGTTAGGTATAGGGTTGGGGATAGAGTTAGGGTTGAGACTTAGGGTTAGGGGTTGGGTTAGGGATAGAGTTAGAGTTGAGACTCAGGGTTAGGGATAGGGTTAGGGATAGGGTTGGGGATAGAGTTAGGGTTGAGACTCAGGGTTAGGGGTTGGGTTAGGGATAGGGTTAGGGTTGGGGATAGAGTTAGGGTTGAGACTTAGGGTTAGGGTTGGAGATAGAGTTAGGGTTGAGACTCAGGGTTAGGGGTTGGGTTAGGGATAGGGTTGGGGATAGAGTTAGGGTTGAGACTTAGGGGTTGGGTTAGGGATAGGGTTGGGGATAGAGTTAGGGTTGAGACTCAGGGTTAGGGGTTGGGTTAGGGGTAGGGTTGGGGATAGAGTTAGGGTTAGGGTTGGGGATAGAGTTAGGGTTGGTGATAGAGTTAGGGTTGAGACTCAGGGTTAGGGGTTGGGTTAGCGATAGGGATAGGGTTGGGGATAGAGTTAGGGTTGAGACTCAGGGTTAGGGGTTGGGTTAGCGATAGGGATAGGGTTGGGGATAGAGTTAGGGTTGAGACTCAGGGTCAGGGATAGGGTTAGGGTTGGGGTTGAGACTTAGGGTTAGGGTTTTCCCTTGAAGAATAAAGGCTAGGACTCAGGAATTGGAACAGGGACCTCCCCCAGAAGTCAAAGGTCAGAAGGCGGGTCCCCAGAGGTCAAAGGTCATGAGGCGTGGCTGACCCACCCCTATCAAAGTTTACCGCCTACCCCAACTAAGTTGGGGAATGAACAAGTCGGGGGAAAGCATTTTGCTAACCCTATCCCCCAACCCTAAGTCTCACCCTTAACCCTAACTGACCTTTGACCTATGAACTTTTTGGAACGCCACAAATCAACAAATATTCTTTATAGAATGTAAACATAAATGAAGGACCCCCAGACATAAAGGATCACCCCCCCGCCCCCCGACAGGCTCTCAGCATCCTTATACTGCAATGCCGGAGTTCCACCATAAAGGGCCTATCTATGCTTTTCACAAGAGACCCCCCCAGGGGACAACATGGGCAAAGAAAGGGGCTTGTCTTACCACTTATTGGCTTCTCAAGAAACAAGCTGCCAGAGAGGTAAGTATACGTAGGCAAGGACACTGATAGAAATCATGGGGCCCCTGACAGCCTACCTGATGAGCCCCCCCCCAACCCTGCCTACAAAGGGGTGTACAGAACAGCAGCACTGACTTTATCCACCTACGCCCTAAAAATGAAAAAAAAAAGTCCCTTGTCTGCTTCCACCTTCTGGGCCCCTCTGATGACCTGATGGGGCCCTGGAACATGTAATTGAAGCCCTTGATACGCACGTAGAAGCGGGGATGTGATCTCGTAAAACCCATTTGTTCACGTAGGCAGAAATGAACAATAAAGCTTCTCTTCTCGGGACCTGGGCCCAATACAACAGGACCGGATGTACTGCCCTATCAGTGGTCCTGTATGCAGGTATGTTGTACATACAAGCTGCTCTGGGCTGATCGGGTCACTTGAACCCAGGGGGTCTCAAACTGGCGGCCCTCCAGCTGTTGGGAAACTACAAGTCCCATGAGGCATTGTAGGGCTGAACATTACAAGCATGACTCCTCCCACAGGCAGAGGCATGATGGGACTTGTAGTTTTACAACACAAAATAGAAAGACATTCTGGGCAGCCGCACTCCAAAAAAGTTGTTGCCTTTTATTCAAAAATGGACATCAAAGATTCATGCCGCAGCAGAACAGAAGAGCTGACGCGTTTCACACACAGTGCTTAGCTATGACTAACCACTTGACAACCGCGCCTATTCCGGCACTTCTCTCCTTCATGTAAAAATCACAATTTTTTTGCTAGAAAATTTATCAGAACCCCCAAACATTATATATTTTTTTTAGCAGACACCCTAGGGAATAAAATGGCGGTCATTGCAACTTTTTTTCTCGCACGGTATTTGCGCAATAATTTTTTAAGCGCCTTTTTTTGATCACTTTTATTCCTATTACAAGAAATGTAAACATCCATTGTAATAGGAATCACTGTGACAGGTCCTCTTTATGGAGAGAGGCGGGGTCAATAAGACCTTACCCCCCCTCCCCCCACATCTCTCCTCCAGGCTTACAAGCATGAGATCGGTGAAAAAACATTCACCGATCACATGCCGACAGCCGCGATTACGGCTTTGTTTAGTTCCAAGTAACGGGCGTGACGTCATAACGTTGCGCCCGGGCCTCCGACGGTCATAGAGATGACTGGTGACCATCTGGTCACCAGTTATCTCTATGCTTCCCCAGCCAGCGCCGGCCGATTCGCTCTCCGGGCCCCCGATGGCACGGGAGAGCCCGGAGAAGCACCGGATGGCGGCGGGAGGGGGGGGGGGAGGCCCCTCCCGCTGCCTATAAGAACGATCAAGCGGCGGAACTGCCCCTATGATCGTTCTTATGGTGCAGAGAATCGGCGGCTGAAGACGGTGACATCTGAATGATGCCTGTAGCTCCTCCCATCATTCAGATATCACCGCATTTGTGGAGGATGTATTCTGTCTATGGCCCGGTTGTGAAGTGGCTAAGCACTGTTTGTTAGTGTGAAACGCGTCGGCTCTTCTGTCTGTTCTGCTGCGGCATGAATTTTTGAATAAAAGGCAAAAACTTTTTTGGAGTGTGGCCGTCCAGAATGTCTTCCTGTTTTGCGTTGCCGGCACCTGAGGCTTCTAATCCGGAGGAGAAGCTTTTACCTTTGCTCGAACTTCCTGGAGCGGTCATATCCTTTTCTCCCGTAGTTTTGCAACAGCTGGAGGGCCGCCAGTTTGAGACCCCTGCAACCCCTTGTCGACGACGTCCCACAAATATGTAACCTCGCTGGACTGGCCTTTTTGCCGCGGGGGGGGGGGGGGGGAGCGCTTATTTGCGTATCTCCCTTTGTGCTGGGAGTGCCCCACCCAGCACAGTGACCCAGGGGTCTAATGATCGGGACCCTGACAATGCTTCACCTCCATACTTGTCTCTGTCACCCCTATGGTGTCGTCAGGGCCGCCATCAGGAATTTTGGGGCCCCTTACAGGCACAACACTGCGGTTCTGCCGCTGCAAAATGAGAAGCGAGGGGAGTGTCGCAAGTTGAGAAGCGCGGGGGGGGGGGCTTCTGCCGCGAATTAAGGTCGGGGGGGCTTTGCGTGCTGACGAACAAAAAAAAAAGGGGGGATGTCATGCGGGGCCCTGGGGACCTGAGAGGTCGGGGGGGGGGGTTGGGTGCTCACAAAAAGGGGGATGTCATGCGGGGCCCTGGGGACCTGAGAGGTCGGGGGGGGGGGTTTTGTTACTGCCTGTACCCCCCTGATGGCGGCCCTGGGTATCACATTTCAGGCATCGGTCTTGATGGTGTATAAGGAGAGTCCAGGCATTGGTCGGGCATGTCTCTATACTAACAAAGCTCCACCCCCGAGGAACCGAACATTCTAATAAATAGTAAAGATTTTTCAGTCGATCGGTCACACACCTGCCTCCTCCGGCGATCAGCGCGCACATCGCCCTGGAGGGGGTCACGTTCTCCACCATCATCCCCAGAGATTTGTCGGCCTCGTCCCGGATGAAATCGTTGGAGTCGCCGATCTTGTGGAGCATAACCCGGGTGATTTCCTCCGCCTCCTGGTCCACGTTTCTGCGGAGAGATCGGAACAGATCGCTGATCGTCTTGATGGCGTGACGGGAGACCTTGGAGCGCAGATTGCTGACCTGACGGCGAGGAAAACACGGCCATTAAAGTAACACTGTCACCGACATAGACGAGGATATAGAAGACAAAACTGGCGCAGAAAAGCCGCGTTTCCGGGCCGCCGCTATTCCTCCGATCTTCGCTCTCTTGCAGAGTTACGGCCTGCAGCAGAATCTTCGCATTCAACGCGTCCGGGAGCGTCCGATGTCTGCACTCCCCCCCCACCCGCCACCCCCACCCGCCACACACTGAGGTTCTTTCCTCTGACTCCTACTGTGCCCTGGACTGATGATAGGACTGGCAGATGGAGCCCCAGCGTGTGGCGGGGGGGGGGAGGCATCGGACGCACCCGGAAGTGTGGAATGCGAAGGATCTGCTGCAGGTCGTAACTCTGCAAGAGAGCCAATCAGAATCCTCACACTAGACGTGTGCCGAAAAATTTGCTTCTTTTCGTTATATTCGTTTTTTTGCATTTTTTGGAAATTTTTTTGGTAAATTCGGAAATTCAGAATTCGGAAATTCAAAAATTCTAATTTTCTGATTTCCTAATTTTCTAATTTCCAAGATTCCGAATTTCCAAATTTTCGGAAATTCGAAAATCTGAAATTTGAAAATGCGATAATTTGAAAATTTGGAAAATGAACATTCAAAATGTCCTTGTTATAGGTCCTTACTATAGGTCCTTGTTATAGGTCCTTACTATAGGTCCTTGTTATAGGTCCTTAGGTCCTTACTATAGGTCCTTACTAAAGGTCCTTGTTATAGGTCCTTACTATAGGTCCTTACTAAAGGTCCTTGTTATAGGTCCTTACTATAGGGCCTTACTATAGGTCCTTACTATAGGTCCTTGCTATAGGTCCTTATTATAGGTCCTTACTATAGGGCCTTACTATAGGTCCTTACTATAGGTCCTTATTATAGGTCCTTACTATAGGGCCTTACTATAGGTCCTTACTATAGGTCCTTGCTATAGGTCCTTGTTACAGGTCCTTACTATAGGTCCTTACTATAGGTCCTTAGGTCCTTACTAAAGGTCCTTGTTATAGGTCCTTACTATAGGTCCTTGTTATAGGTCCTTAGGTCCTTACTATAGGTCCTTACTATAGGTCCTTAGGTCCTTACTAAAGGTCCTTGTTATAGGTCCTTACTATAGGTCCTTGTTATAGGTCCTTAGGTCCTTACTATAGGTCCTTACTATAGGTCCTTAGGTCCTTACTATAGGTCCTTACTATAGGTCCTTAGGTCCTTACTAAAGGTCCTTGTTATAGGTCCTTGCTATAGGTCCTTGTTACAGGTCCTTACTATAGGTCCTTACTATAGGTCCTTAGGTCCTTACTAAAGGTCCTTGTTATAGGTCCTTACTATAGGTCCTTGTTATAGGTCCTTAGGTCCTTACTATAGGTCCTTACTATAGGTCCTTAGGTCCTTACTAAAGGTCCTTGTTATAGGTCCTTACTATAGGTCCTTGTTATAGGTCCTTAGGTCCTTACTATAGGTCCTTACTATAGGTCCTTAGGTCCTTACTATAGGTCCTTACTAAAGGTCCTTGTTATAGGTCCTTACTATAGGTCCTTACTAAAGGTCCTTGTTATAGGTCCTTACTATAGGTCCTTGCTATAGGTCCTTATTATAGGTCCTTACTATAGGTCCTTACTATAGGTCCTTGCTATAGGTCCTTGTTACAGGTCCTTACTATAGGTCCTTACTATAGGTCCTTACTATCTGTCCTTGTTATAGGTCCTTACTATAGGTACTCGCTATAGGTCCTCGTTATAGGTCCTTGTTATAGATCCTTACTATAGGTCCTTACTATAGGTCCTTGTTATAGGTCCTTAGGTCCTTACTATAGGTCCTTACTATAGGTCCTTAGGTCCTTACTATAGGTCCTTACTAAAGGTCCTTGTTATAGGTCCTTACTATAGGTCCTTACTAAAGGTCCTTGTTATAGGTCCTTACTATAGGTCCTTACTATAGGTCCTTGCTATAGGTCCTTGCTATAGGTCCTTATTATAGGTCCTTACTATAGGGCCTTACTATAGGTCCTTACTATAGGCCCTTGCTATAGGTCCTTGTTACAGGTCCTTACTATAGGTCCTTACTATAGGTCCTTACTATCTGTCCTTACTATAGGTCCTTACTATCTCTCCTTACTATAGGTCCTTATTACAGACTCCCCTTTGGGAGACTTTACTTCCTCTTTAACAACGGATGACTCATCAGCTGTCAGTGGAATTCCCCGCTGACAGCTGAATGGAAAGGATGGCTTTCCTGGCGCCTCCCCTCAAATCCATGCCAGGCCCTTCTGAGCTTTTTTATGGGGAACCCCCACACCATGTTTTTTTACTTTTTAAATGGCGTGCCCCCCCCCCAATCCGTACCAGACCCCCCCCCCCAATCCGTACCAGACCCGAAGGGGACCCGCACAGCAATAAATACCCGGCAGAGGTTCTGACTCCTCCTCCTTCTCTAGCTAAAGCAAAATCTAACTTTGGGCTTCACGTTTATAGTAAAGGTGGAGATTGAAGTCTCTGTGTGCTGATTGGTCAGACCGTCGGGGGGGGAGGGGCACTTACCTCTCTGGTCACAGCCATACAGACATCGTGGATCCTGGAGCAGAGAACCTCGGGGTGCCAGGAGGCCAGGCAGCGCACGCTCAGGAGCCCCTTCTCCTTCTGCTCCCTGCAAGATCACATATCATTATCTGTACAACCGGGATTGGCCCAACATATTCCGGGGCAAGGAGCCCACAGCCAATCAAATGTCCTGATCCAGTCACTCCGGATCCCATCCAGAAATTCTCCCGACATTCCCAGCTCCTCATTTTACACACATTGGCCCAGATTCAAGAAGCAATTGCGCCTGTGTAACCATAGGTTACGCAGCGCAATTGCTGACTTGCGCCGGCGTTACGAATGCTCCTGATTCAGGAACATCGCTACGCCGACTGCAGCCTAAAATCTGCGCGGCATAAGGCTCTTACGCCACGCAGATTTTAGGCTGCATTCTTGCGTTGGCCGCTAGGGGGCGCTCCCATTGTGATCTGTGTATAGTATGCAAATTGCATACTAACACCGATTCACAAACTTGCGCGGGCCCTGCGTACGCAAATTACGTAATTTGCGTACGTCGGGTTTCGCGTAACGTTACACATCCTAATAGCAGGCGCAGCCAATGCTATAGGATGGCCACGTTCCCGCGTCGCGACGTTCAAATTTTACGTCGTTTGCGTAAGTGGATCGTGAATGGCGCTGGACGCCATTCACGTTCACTTTGAAGCAAATGACGTCCTTTGACGCTCGGCGCGGGAGCGCACTTAATTTAAATGATTCCCGCCCCCTACGGGATCATTTACATTAGGCGCCCTTACGCCGGGCAAGTTAACACAGCGCCCCCGCAATTTACGGAGCTTCTGCTCCGTGAATCGCGGGCAGCGCAGAAAATTTGCGCGGGCGCAGGGCAAAAACGCTGCCCTGTGCCTGCGTAAGAAAGGCGCAGATTCTTACTGAATCTGGGCCAGTAAGGATCTGCGCCTTTCTTACACAGGCACAGGGCAGCGTTTTTGCCCTGCGCCCGCGCAAATTTTCGGCGCTGCCCGCGATTCACGGAGCAGAAGCTCCGTAAATTGCGGGGGCGCTGTGTTAACTTGCCCGGCGTAAAGGGCGCCTAATGTAATCATTTAAATTAGGCGCACTCCCGCGCCGAGCGTAGAGCGCATGCACCGTCGGGAAACTTTCCCGACGTGCATTGCGGCAAATGACGTCTTAAGGACGTCATTTGCTTCAAAGTGAACGTGAATGGCGTCCAGCGCCATTCACGATCCACTTACGCAAACGACGTAAAATTTGAACGTCGCGACGCGGGAACGTGGCCATCCTATAGAATTGGCTGCGCCTGCTATTAGGATGTGTAACGTTACGCGAAACCCGACGTACGCAAATTACGTAAATTGCGTACGCAGGGCCCGCGCAAGTTTGTGAATCGGTGTTAGTATGCAATTTGCATACTATACACAGATCACAATGGGAGCGCCCCCTAGCGGCCAACGCAAGAATGCAGCCTAAAATCTGCGTGGCGTAAGAGCCTTATGCCGCGCAGATTTTAGGCTGCAGTCGGTGTTACTATGTTCCTGAATCAGGAGCATTCGCTACGCCGGAGCAAGTAAGCAATTGCGCTGTGTAACCTATGGTTACACAGGCGCAATTGCTTCTTGAATCTGGGCCCAGGCGTGCAAACACACAGCGCCCCCACTGGACAGGGCGAGGTAATGACCTCCACTGGATAGGGTGACCACATTTCCAAACCACCATTCGGGGACACCCCCCTCCCCAAAAATCAGCTTGTGCTGTAACGAATCACAGCACAGGGATTGGACACAAGAGGCGGGATTTATGATTCCTCCAATCACAAGCAGGGGGCGGGGATTTTGCTCCTCCAGGCATTCCCGGCCAGGACAAGTACTGTCAGTGGGGCAGATTCACGCAGATCTGCAGCGGCGTAACGTATCGCATTTACGGTACGCCGCCGCAAGTTTTACGGGCAAGTGCTTGATTCACGAAGCACTTTCCTGTAAAGTTGCGGCCGCGTAGCGTAAATTCCCCGGCGCAAGCCCGCCTAATTCAAATGATCCGGGTAGGGGGCGTGGATCATTTAAATAAGGCGCGTTCCCGGCGCCAAACGTACTGCGCATGCGCCGTCCCTAAAATTTCCCGACGTGCATTGCGCTAAATGACGTCATAAGCATGTCATTGGTTCGACGCGAACGTAAATTACGTCCATCCGTATGCGCGACCGACTTACGCAAACGACGTAAAAATTCAAAACTCGGCGCGGGAACGACGTCCATACTTAACATTGGCTGCGCCTCCTAATAGCAGGAGCAACGTTACGACGAAAACGACGTAAAAAACTACCGCCGGGCGCACGTACGTTTGTGAATCGGCGTAAGTAGCTAATTTGCATACTCTACGCTGAAAACTACGGAAGCACCACGTAGCGGCCAGCGTCAGAATGCAGCCTAAGATACGACGGCGTAAGAGACTTATGCCACGCATATCTTAGGCAAATGTCGGCGTATCGAGCTCTCTGAATACAGAAAGTAGATACAGCGGCGCAGATTTGAATTTACGCGGCGTATCTATGGATACGCCGGCGTAAATTCTATCTGAATCTACCCCAGTGAGTAAAGCGGTGATGTGGCAGCTTTTTTGGGGGCATCAGATTGGCCCTCGGGGGGCGGCTGTGTCAGTTTCATTCCGGGACACTGTATTGACCAGGAATGAATGTGCCCGGGACACGGGACAGACCTGAAAAATGCGGGACTGCCCCGGGCAATCCGGGACACGTGGTCACCAATGAGGAGGCAGTTTATAGAGAAGGATGCAAAGCTGATTTGCACACACCTCCCTGGCTGTACACCATGGCGAATCACAAGACTGGTGTGTGGGGGGAGGGGCAGGGTGGTGCGGGGGGAGGGGGGGTAGTAAACTCGCAGAGAACAGAATTTGTATTAATGTAGAATCCAGTGATTCACAACACACCCGACCGGGGACAAGTATGAGCAGCCAATCAGGTCTCAGTTGGACCAACAGCATCCTAGGGGCGGAGTTTGGCCGGTCTGAGACCCAATGGAGGGGGGGGGGTCCCAGAGGGTTTGGGACCCAATGGGGGGGTCCCCAGAGGGTTTGGGACCCAATGGGGGGGGTCCCCAGAGGGTTTGGGACCCAATGGGGGGGGGTCCCCAGAGGGTTTGGGACCCAATGGGGGGGGTCCCCAGAGGGTTTGGGACCCAATGGGGGGGTCCCCAGAGGGTTTGGGACCCAATGGGGGGGTCCCCAGAGGGTTTGGGACCCAATGGGGGGGGTCCCCAGAGGGTTTGGGACCCAATGGGGGGGTCCCCAGAGGGTTTGGGACCCAATGGGGGGGTCCCCAGAGGGTTTGGGACCCAATGGGGGGGTCCCCAGAGGGTTTGGGACCCAATGGGGGGGGGGTCCCCAGAGGGTTTGGGACCCAATGGGGGGGGTCCCCAGAGGGTTTGGGACCCAATGGGGGGGGGTCCCCAGAGGGTTTGGGACCCAATGGGGGGGTCCCCAGAGGGTTTGGGACCCAATGGGGGGGTCCCCAGAGGGTTTGGGACCCAATGGGGGGGGGGGTCCCCAGAGGGTTTGGGAGTCTCTATCCTTTCCCTAATCATATGGAACCTCTCTGACACCATTCTTCTTCTTCTTCTTCTTCTTCTTCTTTTCCCAATTAAGAAATTTTTCATTTATTTTTTAAAATTTACAACCAAAAGCAAAACTTCAAAACACACAAATCATTCCCACAAAACAACAGAACTATTCGCCGTCCCTGTCAGATGGGTGACCCGTCCCTACACCACCCACATAAGGAAATGCGTGACCATAAATAGGCTCTGACTGACCCAAGATGGCTGCTAGAGTCACATGGGGCGGCAGCATCCAATCGGCTAGCTTTCACAGTGACCCAGGAAACCTTAGAAGAACCAAAGTTCCTCTCGACTTCCTCTCCCCCTGCAATGCCACTGTGGTTGAGCGCCACCTGCAGTGTAGAAAGTAGAATGCACCATAATTGTGAGGCTTAGTGGTGTCCTCCGGAGACAGGAAGAGCCGCTCCTGGCAGGATCTCCGGGTGAGAATCTTTGAAATGGATTCACAAAACTTTATACAGCGAGGAGAATCTCTGCTTTATATACCCAGAAAATATATTATATATTATTACTTCTATCCCTTATTATATATCTATTGATACTTTTATCAGATATTATTTATTGTTACTTCTATTCCTTATTATATATCTATTGATACTTTTATCAGATATTATTTATTGTTACTTATATTTTATATTATTTATTGTTACTTCAATCCCATATTATATATGCTATTGTTACTTCTATCATATATTATACATTATTATATCTATTCCTATATTGTTACTTCAATCAGGAATTATTTATTGTTTCTTATATTATATATTAAACTGTATATATTGGGCCAGATTCACAAAGAGATACGACGGTGTATCTACAGATACACCGGGCCAGATTCACAAAGAGATACGACGGTGTATCTACAGATACACCGGGCCAGATTCACAAAGGTTAGCGGATCTTTAGATCCGTGTAACCTACGTGAATTAAGATCCGCCCTCGCAAGTTTGTGAGGAAAGTGTCAAATTCACAACACACTTACCTCCAAACTTGCGACGGCGGATCCTAACTCCCCCGGCGGAATTCTAATTCCGCGGCTGGGGGAGTGTACTATTTAAATGAGGCGCGCTCCCGCGCCGATTTAAATACGCATGCGCCGTCCGGGGAATTTCCCGGCGTGCATTGCTCCCACTGACGTCAATAGGACGTCAGTGGTTGCGACGTGAGCGGGACTTGCGACGCGCGTGTTCGTGAATCGGCGTACGCAAACGACGTAGGAAATTTCAAATTCGACGCGGGAACGACGGCCATACTTAACAATACTTACCCCTGCTTTTAGCAGGGGTAAGTATACGACGGGTACCGCGCTACGGAAACGACGTAAGAACACAGCGTCGGGTCCGCGTACATTCGTGAATTTCGCGTATCTCGCTGATTTACAAATCAGCGGGAACGCCCCCGGCGCCATTTTCAAATTGAAAAAAAGATCCGACAGTGTAACACAGTGTAACACTGTCAGATCTCAGCCATATCTATGCGTATGTGATTCTATGAATCAGGCGCATAGATAGGACCAGTGTAAGTCAGAGATACGATGGGGGATCAGGAGATATCAGGAGATAATACACCGGAGTATCTCTTTGTGAATCTGGCCCATTATATATTACTTCTATTCCCTATTATATATATATTGATACTTTTATCAGATATTATTATTATTAGTAGGGGTCAGAGATGTCTGTGCGTTTATCTGATGTAGGAGTCAGAGATCTCTGTGCGTTTATCTGATGTAGGAGTCAGAGATCTCTGTGCGTTTATCTGATGTAGGAGTCAGAGATCTCTGTGCGTTTATCTGATGGAGTCAGAGATCTCTGTGCGTTTATCTGATGGAGTCAGAGATCTCTGTGCGTTTATCTGATGTAGGGGTCAGAGATCTCTGTGCGTTTATCTGATGTAGGAGTCAGAGATCTCTGTGCGTTTATCTGATGTAGGAGTCAGAGATCTCTGTGCGTTTATCTGATGGAGTCAGAGATCTCTGTGCGTTTATCTGATGGAGTCAGAGATCTCTGTGCGTTTATCTGATGTAGGGGTCAGAGATCTCTGTGCGTTTATCTGATGTAGGAGTCAGAGATCTCTGTGCGTTTATCTGATGGAGTCAGAGATCTCTGTGCGTTTATCTGATGGAGTCAGAGATCTCTGTGCGTTGGGATAATGGTGGGCGGCGTCTCCCGGTGATAACACAAATTGGGGGCGTGTCTTACCAGTCCTTGTGGTTCAGCCCCCTCAGAGCCTCTATCAGGCCTTGTTCTGGGTGGGACATGGGGGCGGAGTTCTCAGAGTCCACATCCCCCTCCGAGAGATCCAATAGGGAGGCCGGCAGGGAGAACGCTGGGAGAGAAAACAGAAACAACCTTCAGGCTCCGTGTACTCGCGACACACCCTCTCCTCAACAACCTAACTTGACAGATAGTAACCCGCGTTTAAAACGTCTGTTTTGCCGCGTTTTACGTGCCGCGTCTAGTGGCGTTTACGTGCTGTGTCTAGTAGCGTTTTGCTGCGTTTATGTGCCGCGTCTAGTGGCGTTTTTCTGCGTTTACGTGCCAGCGTCTAGTGGCGATTTTCTGCGTTTATGTGCCGCGTCTAGTGCCGTTTTTCTGCGTTTATGTGCCGCGTCTAGTGGCGTTTTTCTGCGTTTACGTGCCGCGTCTAGTGGAGTTTTTTCCAGCGTTTACGTGCCCCGTCTAGTGGCGTTTTTCCGCAATTACATGCCGCGTCTAGTGGCTTTACTCCGTGTTTACGTGCCGCGTCTAGTGGCGTTTTTCCGCGTTTACGTGCCTCGTCTAGTGTTGTTTTTCCGCAATTACATGCCGCGTCTAGTGGCGTTTTTTTCAGCGTTTACGTGCCACGTCTAGTGGCGTTTTTCCGTGTTTACGTGCCGCGTCTAGTGGCGTTTTTCCAGTGTTTACGTGCCGCGTCTAGTGCCGTTTTGCAGCGTTTACGTTCCGCGTCTAATGACGTTTTTCCGCGTTTACGTGCCGCGTCTAGTGGCTTTACTCCGTGTTTACGTGCCGCATCTAGTGTCGTTTTTCCGCGTTTATGTGCCACGTCTAGTGGCGTTTTGCTGCGTTTACGTGCCGCGTCTAGTGGCGTTTTGCCGCTTTTAGAAGCGTTAAAAAAAAAACAAAAAAAACACTTAAGGACCGGCTCACAAGGATATATGTCAGCAGAATGGCGCAGACAGGCAAATCGTCGTATATTTACGTCACTTTGAATTTGTCGCTGTGCGCGCACGCCTGCCGCCCCCCCCCGCCGCGAGCTCCGTGCACTCGATGTCCGCCGGTGTCTCGAGATCGGGTCACAGAGCTGAAGAGCGGGGAGGTGCCAGTGTAAACACAACATCTCCCCGTTCTTCCTAGTGACAGGTCACTGATCGTCTGTTCCCTCTCATCGGGAGCGGCGATCAGTGACGTGTCACGGCAAACCACGCCCCCTAAAAGTTAGAATCACTCCCTAGGACACACTTAACCCCTTCAGTGCCCTCTACAGGTTAACCCCTTAACTGCCAGTGTCATTTTCAAAATGAATGTCAAAAGTGCCCGATGTGTCTGCCATAATGTCGCAGTACCGATAAAAATCGCTGATCGGCGCCATTAGTTGTAAAAAAAAAATAATAATACAAAAATGCCATAAAACTATCCCCTATTTTGTAGACGCTATAACTTTTGCGCAAACCGATCAATAAACGCTTATTGCGATTGATTTTTTACCAATAATATGTAGAAGAATACGTATCGCCCGAAACTGAGGAAAAATGTTTTTTTATATATTTTTTGGGGGATATTTATTATAGGAAAAATGTTAATTTTTTGTTTAAAATTGTCGCTCTATTTTTGTTTATAGCGCAAAAAATAAAAACCGCAGAGGCTGATCAAATACCACCAAAAGAAATCTCTATGTGTGGGGAAAAAAGGACGCCAATTTTGTTTGGGAGCCACGTCGCAGGACCGCGCAATTGTCTGTTAAAGCCACGCAGTGCCGAATCGCAAAAAGGGGCCCTGGTCCGGGGCTGAAGTGGTGAAAATGGGCAAAAAAAAACGCCTATAAACGAAACACGCGGCTTAGCGCATTTAGCAGCATTTGCCGTCTGAAACGTCGCAAACTTTGGCGCCTGAAACTTTTCGCCTTAAAAAAAAGGCCTACAAACGTCAGTAAATGAACCTGTGTGCGCTGACACAGAGGATAACAACTGCCTCTGAACGTACGTTTAGCATCAGGGGCCTGATAAGGATACAACGTCGCCGACGCGTTGAGTACAGTTGCCCCATGTGCTGCCCAGCCACCCCTCCCCCCAGGCGGTCACAACCCCAGACGAGCCCCCTAGGCGCAGAGGAGGAGGAGCAAGTTAAATTCTCCTCCTCTTTCAGCGTTAGGCAGAGTCACGGACATGACGTCACTGGTTGCTAGGCGCCAGGCGGCTCTAGCAACCAGTGGCCAGAAAGAGTCAGAGCCAGTGCTGCCGCGGTTCAGTCTGTCCCAGTCCCCTGCATTGCAGACTTCTCCCAGACTCCGTTTCTTTTAATTGGGGAGGGCACAGTATAATTTGGGGGGTCATGGCCCCCTCTGCCCCCCCCTAGTGACGCCACTGCTCTGGCTGTGCTGGACCCTCTCTGACCACACCGAAACCTCAGAGCCTCATGCCCCGCGTCTAATTACCCCCAGTGTGATGGAGCCCCAGTCTCCATAGGAACTTACCGGAAGAATGGCGGAAGTCGCTGACGGAAGGTTCCGGGGGGATGGTCGGGATGCTGGGCAAGGACGGTCGGCTGACCCATATGTTGTTGGCCACGTTGGCCCCTCCTCTTCTCTTCTCCGCACTGATGGGCACGGTGTTGCTCAGGGTGAAGGAGGTCACCGACACGGATTCTGGAATACACCAATCAGAGACTTACCATACAAAGTCTCCACCACACGCGGCGTCATGTTATCTGGCGCAGAGGCGGCGGCGGCATATATTGCCTTCCAGCCCCCCTCTGAAGTGTACCAGCACACAGATCGCTTTTCAGAGGGGAGTAAGGACCGCCCTCAGCTTGGCACTGACCTCCCCCGGTCTCCACTCCTTGAAGCCGCTCCCACAATTGCTGCTGGCTCCGCCTCCTCTGGCTCCGGATGGTCTCCATCTCTTGCTGTCTCTGTCTCATCTTATCCTGGGCAGACTTGGAGATGGAGACACTGACCTGAAATGACAGAGGAGGAGATTCTCATTCCTGGATGGGAGGCAAAGTGATCGGATCTTCTCTCTGATCGACTGACAACCCAACCCCCCCCTGGAGATCACATCGCAGCGCCCCGGAAATCACATCGCAGCGCCCCCCCCTGGAGATCACATGGCAGCCCCCCCCCCCCGGAGATCACATCGCAGCACCCCCCCCTGGAGATCACATGGCAGTGCCCCCCGGAGATCACATCGCAGCACCCCCCCCCCCCCCCGGAAATCACATTGCAGCGCCCCCCGGAGATCACATCCCCCCGGGGATCACACACCAGGCAGGCACAGAGGCCGTCCCCCCAAGATCACACACCAGGCAGGCACAGAGGCCGTCCCCCGGGGATCACACACCAGGCAGGCACAGAGGCCGTCCCCCGGGGATCACACACCAGGCAGGCACAGAGCCCCCCCCCCCAAGATCACACACCAGGCAGGCACAGAGGCCGTCCCCCGGGGATCACACACCAGGCAGGCACAGAGGCCATCCCCCCGGGGATCACACACCAGCCAGGCACAGAGGCGGTCCCCCCGGGGATCACACACCAGGCAGGCACAGAGGCCGTCCCCCGGGGATCACACGCCAGCCAGGCACAGAGGCGGTCCCCCGGGGATCACACACCAGCCAGGCACAGAGGCCATCCCCCGGGGATCACACACCAGGCAGGCACAGAGGCTGTCCCCCGAGGATCACACGCCAGCCAGGCACAGAGGCGGTCCCCCGGGGATCACACACCAGCCAGGCACAGAGGCCATCCCCCGGGGATCACACGCCAGGCAGGCACAGAGGCTGTCCCCCGAGGATCACACACCAGCCAGGCACAGAGGCCGTCCCCCGGGGATCACACGCCAGGCAGGCACAGAGGCGGTCCCCCGAGGATCACACACCAGCCAGGTGCAGAGGCCGTCCCCCGGGGATCAAATACCAGGCAGGCACAGAGGCCATCCCCCGAGGATCACACACCAGGCAGGCACAGAGGCCGTCCCCCGGGGATCACACGCCAGCCAGGCGCAGAGCCCCCCCCCCAGGGATCACACACCAGCCAGGCACAGAGGCCGTCCCCCGGGGATCACACGCCAGCCAGGCGCAGAGCCCCCCCCCCAGGGATCACACACCAGCCAGGCACAGAGGCCGTCCCCCGGGGATCACATGCCAGGCGGGTTCAGAACCCAGAGAAGTTCTGTGAGGATCTCCAGGAATCTTCCCCAAACTTCATCCAACAATCCCGCCAAGAAAAACACAAACAAGAACTCCAACACCAGCAGTGACAGGCGCATGACGGCCGCAGGATCCTCTAATGCCGGTTAGCGGTGTTGCCTAGCAACAGGGAAGCCCACCTCACATAGGCTTGTTGGGGGAGGTGCTTCACAACTTTATTGAGAACAAGAGGACAGAGACACTCCACTGGATATTTTCCTATGACATGTTAATCATACTGGGGGGGGTGAAACATGTCAGAGGAGAACATACTGGGGGGTGAAACATGTCAGAGGAGAACATGCTGGGGGGGGGAGTATCAGAGGAGAACATACTGGGGGTGAAACATGTCAGAGGAGAACATAGTGGGGGGAGGGGGGGTGAAACATGTCAGAGGAGAGCATACGGGGGGGGTGAAACATGTCAGAGGAGAACATACTGGGGGGGGGGGGTGAAACATGTCAGAGGAGAACCTAGTGGTGGGAGGGGGGGGTGAAACATGTCAGAGGAGAACCTAGTGGGGGGAGGGGGGGTGAAACATGTCAGAGGAGAACCTAGTGGGGGGAGGGGGGGGTGAAACATGTCAGAGGAGAACATACTGGGGGGTGAAACATGTCAGAGGAGAACATAGTGGGGGGAGGGGGTGAAACATGTCAGAGGAGAACATAGTGGGGGGAGGGGGGGTGAAACATGTCAGAGTAGAACATAGTGGGGGGAGGGGGGGTGAAACATGTCAGAGGAGAACATAGTGGGGGGAGGGGGGGTGAAACATGTCAGAGGAGAACCTAGTGGGGGGAGGGGGGGTGAAACATGTCAGAGTAGAACATAGTGGGGGGAGGGGGGGTGAAACATGTCAGAGGAGAACATAGTGGGGGGAGGGGGGGGTGAAACATGTCAGAGGAGAACCTAGTGGGGGGAGGGGGGGTGAAACATGTCAGAGTAGAACATAGTGGGGGGAGGGGGGGTGAAACATGTCAGAGGAGAACATAGTGGGGGGAGGGGGGGTGAAACATGTCAGAGGAGAACCTAGTGGGGGGAGGGGGGGTGAAACATGTCAGAGTAGAACATAGTGGGGGGAGGGGGGGTGAAACATGTCAGAGGAGAACATAGTGGGGGGAGGGGGGGGGTGAAACATGTCAGAGGAGAACCTAGTGGGGGGAGGGGGGGGTGAAACATGTCAGAGGAGAACCTAGTGGGAGGGGGGGGTGAAACATGTCAGAGGAGAACATAGTAGGGGGAGGGGGTGAAACATGTCAGAGGAGAACATACTGGGGGGTGAAACATGTCAGAGGAGAACATACTGGGGGGTGAAACATGTCAGAGGAGAACCTAGTGGGGGGAGGGGGGGTGAAACATGTCAGAGGAGAACATAGTAGGGGGAGGGGGTGAAACATGTCAGAGGAGAACATACTGGGGGGTGAAACATGTCAGAGGAGAACATACTGGGGGGTGAAACATGTCAGAGCACAACAATCAGCTTCTGAAACCCCGGCTGTGATATGTCTGCCCCCCCCCCCCCCTGGTGGATGATATCAGAGGGAAGACTCACCCGCGAATAGTTTTCCTTCCCCTCGTCGTCCTTCAATTCTCCGCCATCGGGGGGTGGAGTCGGGAAGACGGGATTGGATGGAATTGGATCCAAATCACTTTCCACGGAAGTTATATGACGGCTCTCCGCCTGATCCGCTCCTGAGGAAGACAACCGCAGAGAGAGAAACTTGTGATTATTTGCATTAAAAACAAAGATGACCTCAGACTTAGTTGAGTCCAGCGGCCCGAGTCTTCACACCTGTTCAGCACAAGTGCTCAGTGCGGTGTCTATAGACATTTACAGAGATAAGGGCGGAGGAAGGCGGAGGAAGGGCGGAGGAAGGCAGAGGAAGAGGGAGGAAGAGCGGAGGAGGGCGGAGGAGGGTTGAGGAAGGCAGAGGAGGGCGGAGGAAGGGCGGAGGTCGGAGGAGGGTGGAGGAAGGGCGGAGGAAGGGCGGAAGAAGGGTGGAGGAAGGTGAAGGAAGGGTGGAGGAGGGCGGAGGAAGGCGGAGGAGGGCGGAAGATGGCGAGGGAAGGCGGAGGAAGGTAGAGGAAGGCGGAGCAAGGGTGGAGGAAGGCGGAGGAAGGTAGAGGAAGGCGGAGCAAGGGTGGAGGAAGGCAGAGGAAGGGCGGAGGAAGGGCGGGAGAAGGTGGAGGAAGGCGGAGGAAGGGCAGAAGAAGGTGGAGGAAGGTGGAGGAAGGGCGTGGGAAGGCGGGGGAAGGGCGGAGGAAGGCAGAGGAAGGGCGGGGGAAGGCGAAGGAAGGGGGAGGAAGGCGGAGAAAGAGCAGGAGAAGGTGGAGGAGGGTGGAGGAAGGCGGAGGAAGGCGGAGAAAGGGAGGGGGAAAGTGGAGGAAGGCGGAGGAAGGGGGAGGAAGGCGGAGAAAGGGTGGAGGAAGGCGGAGGAAGGGTGGAGGAAGGCGGAGGAAGGGCGGGGGAAGGCGAAGGAAGGTGAAGGAAGGTGGAGAAAGGCAGAAGGTGGAAGAAGGCGGAGGAAGGGCGGGGGAAGGCGAAGGAAGGGGGAGGAAGGTGGAGGAAGGTGGAAGAAGGCGGAGGAAGGGTGGAGGAAGGCGGAGGACGGCGGAGGAAGGTGGAGGAAGGCGGAGGAAGGCAGAGGAAGGGCGGAGGAAGGTGGAGGAAGGCGGAGGAAGGGGGAGGAAGGCGGAGGAAGGGCGGAGGCAGGTGGAGGAAGGCGGAGGAAGGGTGGAGGAAGGGGGGGGAAGGCGAAGGAAGGGGGAGGAAGGCGGAGGAAGGGGGAGGAAGGCGGAGGAAGGGCGGAGGCAGGTGGAGGAAGGGGGAGAAAGAGCAGGAGAAGGTGGAGGAAGGTGGAGGAAGGCGGAGGAAGGCGGAGAAAGGGAGGGGGAAAGTGGAGGAAGGCGGAGGAAGGGGGAGGAAGGCGGAGAAAGGGTGGAGGAAGGTGGAGGAAGGGTGGAGGAAGGCGGAGGAAGGGCGGGGGAAGGTGAAGGAAGGGGGAGGAAGGTGAAGGAAGGTGGAGAAAGGCGGAAGGTGGAAGAAGGCGGAGGAAGGGCGGGGGAAGGCGAAGGAAGGGGGAGGAAGGTGGAAGAAGGCGGAGGAAGGGCGGAGGAAGGGTGGAGGAAGGCGGAGGAAGGCGGAGGACGGCGGAGGAAGGTGGAGGAAGGCGGAGGAAGGCAGAGGAAGGGGGAGGAAGGCGGAGGAAGGGCGGAGGCAGGTGGAGGAAGGCGGAGGAAGGGGGAGGAAGGTGGAGGAAGGCGGAGGAAGGGGGGGGAGGCGGAGGAAGGCAACTCTCCTCTCCCTCCTCTACAACTCTCCTCTCCTTCCTCTACAACTCTCCTCTCCTTCCTCTACAACTCTCCTCTCCCTCCTCTACAACTCTCCTCTCTCTCCTCTACAACTCTCCTCTCCTTCCTCTACAACTCTCCTCTCCTTCCTCTACAATTCTCCTCTCCCTCCTCTACAACTCTCCTCTCCTTCCTCTACAACTCTCCTCTCCCTCCTCTACAACTCTCCTCTCCTTCCTCTACAACTCTCCTCTCCCTCCTCTACAACTCTCCTCTCCTTCCTCTACAATTCTCCTCTCCCTCCTCTACAACTCTCCTCTCCTTCCTCTACAACTCTCCTCTCCTGATTTATATGAAGGCGGAGGAAGGTGGAGGAAGGCGGAAGAAGGGCGGAGGAAGGCGTAGGAAGGGGGAGGAAGGCGGAGGAAGGCGGAGGAAGGGGGAGGAAGGCGGAGGAAGGGGGAGGAAGGCGGAGGAAGGCGGAGGAAGGGGGAGGAAGGCGGAGGAAGGCAACTCTCCTCTCCCTCCTCTACAACTCTCCTCTCCCTCCTCTACAACTCTCCTCTCCTTCCTCTACAACTCTCCTCTCCCTCCTCTACAACTCTCCTCTCCCTCCTCTACAACTCTCCTCTCCTTCCTCTACAACTCTCCTCTCCCTCCTCTACAACTCTCCTCTCCCTCCTCTACAACTCTCCTCTCCCTCCTCTGTAACTCTCCTCTCCCTCCTCTACAACTCTCCTCTCCTTCCTCTACAACTCTCCTTCCTCTACAACTCTCCTCTCCTTCCTCTACAACTCTCCTCTCCTTCCTCTACAACTCTCCTCTCCTTCCTCTACAACTCTCCTCTCCCTCCTCTACAACTCTCCTCTCCTTCCTCTACAACTCTCCTCTCCCTCCTCTACAACTCTCCTCTCCCTCCTCTACAACTCTCCTCTCCTTCCTCTACAACTCTCCTCTCCCTCCTCTACAACTCTCCTCTCCCTCCTCTACAACTCTCCTCTCCTTCCTCTACAACTCTTCTCTCCACCCTCTACAACTCTCCTCTCCCTCCTCTACAACTCTCCTCTCCTTCCTCTACAACTCTCCTCTCCCTCCTCTACAACTCTCCTCTCCCTCCTCTACAACTCTCCTCTCCTTCCTCTACAACTCTCCTCTCCCTCCTCTACAACTCTCCTGTCCCTCCTCTACAACTCTCCTCTTCTTCCTCTACAACTCTCCTCTCCCTCCTCTATAACTCTCCTCTCCCTTCTCTACAACTCTCCTCTCCCTCCTCTACAACTCTCCTCTCCTTCCTCTACAACTCTCCTCTCCCTTCTCTACAACTCTCCTCTCCTTCCTCTACAACTCTCCTCTCCCTCCTCTACAACTCTCCTCTCCCTCCTCTACAACTCTCCTCTCCTTCCTCTACAACTCTTCTCTCCATCCTCTACAACTCTCCTCTCCCTCCTCTGTAACTCTCCTCTCCCTCCTCTACAACTCTCCTCTCCCTCCTCTACAACTCTCCTCTCCCTCCTCTGTAACTCTCCTCTCCCTCCTCTACAACTCTCCTCTCCCTCCTCTACAACTCTCCTCTCCATCCTCTACAACTCTCCTCTCCTTCCTCTACAACTCTCCTCTCCCTCCTCTGTAACTCTCCTCTCCTTCCTCTACAACTCTCCTCTCCTTCCTCTACAACTCTCCTCTCCCTCCTCTGTAACTCTCCTCTCCCTCCTCTGTAACTCTCCTCTCCTTCCTCTACAACTCTCCTCTCCCTCCTCTACAACTCTCCTGTCCCTCCTCTACAACTCTCCTCTTCTTCCTCTACAACTCTCCTCTCCCTCCTCTATAACTCTCCTCTCCCTTCTCTACAACTCTCCTCTCCCTCCTCTACAACTCTCCTCTCCTTCCTCTACAACTCTCCTCTCCCTCCTCTGTAACTCTCCTCTCCTTCCTCTACAACTCTCCTCTCCTTCCTCTACAACTCTCCTCTCCCTCCTCTGTAACTCTCCTCTCCTTCCTCTACAACTCTCCTCTCCCTCCTCTACAACTCTCCTCTCCTTCCTCTACAACTCTCCTCTCCTTCCTCTACAACTCTCCTCTCCATCCTCTACAACTCTCCTCTCCATCCTCTACAACTCTCCTCTCCCTCCTCTGTAACTCTCCTCTCCTTCCTCTACAACTCTCCTCTCCCTCCTCTGTAACTCTCCTCTCCCTCCTCTACAACTCTCCTCTCCCTCCTCTACAACTCTCCTCTCCCTCCTCTACAACTCTCCTCTCCTTCCTCTACAACTCTCCTCTCCCTCCTCTGTAACTCTCCTCTCCTTCCTCTACAACTCTCCTCTCCTTCCTCTACAACTCTCCTCTCCCTCCTCTGTAACTCTCCTCTCCTTCCTCTACAACTCTCCTCTCCCTCCTCTACAACTCTCCTCTCCTTCCTCTACAACTCTCCTCTCCTTCCTCTACAACTCTCCTCTCCATCCTCTACAACTCTCCTCTCCATCCTCTACAACTCTCCTCTCCCTCCTCTGTAACTCTCCTCTCCTTCCTCTACAACTCTCCTCTCCCTCCTCTGTAACTCTCCTCTCCCTCCTCTACAACTCTCCTCTCCCTCCTCTACAACTCTCCTCTCCTTCCTCTATAACTCTCCTCTCCTTCCTCTACAACTCTCCTCTCCCTCCTCTGTAACTCTCCTCTCCTTCCTCTACAACTCTCCTCTCCTTCCTCTACAACTCTCCTCTCCATCCTCTACAACTCTCCTCTCCATCCTCTACAACTCTCCTCTCCCTCCTCTGTAACTCTCCTCTCCTTCCTCTACAACTCTCCTCTCCCTCCTCTGTAACTCTCCTCTCCCTCCTCTACAACTCTCCTCTCCCTCCTCTACAACTCTCCTCTCCTTCCTCTATAACTCTCCTCTCCTTCCTCTACAACTCTCCTCTCCCTCCTCTGTAACTCTCCTCTCCCTCCTCTACAACTCTCCTCTCCCTCCTCTGTAACTCTCCTCTCCTGATATATATGATTATTTCTTCTCACTCACCGGATATCTTGTCATTTTCCGGCTCCGAGGCGAAGCTGTAAATGAGAAAGAAAAGTATTTTATTATACCTTCATGGACTATGTAAGAGTGGCCCCGATCCTCCTCTTCCGGGGTCCCCTGGTGGTGCTCCTGGCTCCTCCCCCTCTTCGGCGAGTGCCCAGAGGGAGGGGCTCCCGAGTCCTGCTGGGTCCATTGATACAGACAGCAGGACTTGGCCCCGCCCCCAGCTCCCGTGTCACTGGATTTGATTGACAGCAGTGGGAGCCAATGGCTCTTTCCCTTTAGGACCTGAGAGAGCGGCTGGAGCTGCTGTGCTTGTCCCCGTCGCCGGAACGATCGGGCTCAGGTAAGAAAAAAGGGGGGGGGGCTCAGGTAAGAAAAAAGGGGGGGGGCTCAGGTAAGAAAAAAGGGGGGGGGCTCAGGTAAGAAAAAGGGGGGGGGCTCATGTAAGAAAAAAGGGGGGGCTCAGGTAAGAAAAAGGGGGGGGCTCAGGTAAGAAAAGGGGGGGCTCAGGTAAGAAAAGGGGGGGGGGCTCAGGTAAGAAAAAGGGGGGGGCTCAGGTAAGAAAAAGGGGGGGGGTCAGGTAAGAAAAAGGGGGGGGGGCTCATGTAAGAAAAAAGGGGGGGCTCAGGTAAGAAAAAGGGGGGGGCTCAGGTAAGAAAAGGGGGGGCTCAGGTAAGAAAAGGGGGGGGGCTCAGGTAAGAAAAAGGGGGGGGCGCGGGGAAGAAAAAGGGGGGGGGGCTCAGGTAAGAAAAAAGGGGGGGGGCTCAGGTAAGAAAAGGGGGGGGCTCAGGTAAGAAAAAGGGGGGGGGGGCTCAGGTAAGAAAAGGGGGGGGGCTCAGGTAAGAAAAGGGGGGGGGCTGCAGCACAGAAGTTTTTTTATTTTACCGTAATGCATAGAATACAAATCTCCAGACTTTACACCTCGATCGACCAATCAGAAGTGGCCCTTGGCTTCTAACGAGCGTTTCGGAAATACTCGAACATACGATGTTCCCGAGCCTTTCCGAGTATTTCCGGCGCCCCCCACACCTCTGGCCGCATGCGGTATTGCACGCCATAGAAGTCAATGTGGAACTTATTATTTTCCTTTCCATTGACTCCTATGGGGAAATTCGCTTTGATATGAGAGCGCTTTGGATTGCAAGCGTTCTCCCGGAACGGATCATCCTCATAATCCGAGGTTCCGCCGTATATCGCGTTCAGACTCATTTTCATCTTAGTTTTGGGGGACTTTTATCTGAGAGGTTTGACCCACACATGCGATCGGAAATTCCGAAAAGAAAAGTCCGACGTGAGCTTTTGGATGGAAATTCCGACCACGTGTGTTCGGCTCCATCGGACTTCTGCTGTCGGAATTTCCGCCAACAAATGATTGAGAGCTCGGAAATTACAATCGTCTGTCGCAATTCCGACGCACAAAAATTCCGACGCATGCTCGGAAACAGTTCCACGCATGCTCGGAAGCATTGAACTTAATTTTCTCGCCTCGTCGTAGTGTTTTGTACGTCACCGGCAATCTTGACGGTCGAAAGTCCAGAGAACGTTTGTGTGACCTTTGTGTGTGCGCAAGACAAGCTTGAGCCGAATTCCGTCGCAAAAACCATCCAAGGTGTTTCCGACGGAAAATCCGATTGTGTGTGCGCGGCAGAAGACTTTTCTTCATTAACCACTTAAGACCCGGACCAAAATGCAGGTAAAGGACCCGGCCCCTTTTTGCGATTCGGCACTGCGTCGCTTTAACTGACAATTGCGCGGTCGTGCGACGTGGCTCCCAAACAAAATTGGCGTCCTTTTTTTCCCCACAAATAGAGCTTTCTTTTGGTGGTATTTGATCACCTCTGCGGTTTTTATTTTTTGCGCTATAAACAAAAATAGAGCGACAATTTTGAAAAAATCTCTATATTTTTTACTTTTTTCTATAATAAATATCCCCCAAAAAAGATATATATAAAAAATTTCCTCAGTTTAGGCCGATACGTATTCTTCTAAAAAAATCCCAATAAGCGTTTATCGATTGGTTTGCGCAAAATTTATAGCGTTTACAAAATAGGGGATAGTTTTATTGCATTTTTATTAATTATTATTTTTTTTACTTCTAATGGCGGCGATCAGCGATTTTTTTCGTGACTGCGACATTACGGCGGACACTTCGGACAATTTTGACACATTTTTGGGACCATTGTCATTTTCACAGCAAAAAAATGCATTAAAAATGCACTGATTACTGTGAAAATGACAGTTGCAGTTTGGGAGTTAACCACTAGGGGGCGCTGAAGGGGTTAATTGTGACCTCATCTGTGTTTCTAACTGTAGGGGGGTGTGGCTGTAGGTGTGACATCATTTGTATTTCTAACTGTAGGGGGGTGTGGCTGTAGGTGTGACATCATTTGTATTTCTAACTGTAGGGGGGTGTGGCTGTAGGTGTGACATCATTTGTATTTCTAACTGTAGGGGGGTGTGGCTGTAGGTGTGACATCATTTGTATTTCTAACTGTAGGGGGGTGTGGCTGTAGGTGTGACATCATTTGTATTTCTAACTGTAGGGGGTGTGGCTGTAGGTGTGACATCATTTGTATTTCTAACTGTAGGGGGTGTGGCTGTAGGTGTGACGTCATCGATTGTGTCCCCCTATAAAAGGGAACACACGATCGGTGACGCCGCCACAGAGAAGAACGAGGAAGCTGTGTTTACACACGGTTCTCCCCGTTCTTCAACTCCGGTGACCGATCGCGGGACTCCAGCGGCGATCGGGTCCGCGAGTCCCGCGGTCACGGAGCTTCAGACCGAGTCCCCACGGCTGGGCTTAAAGAGCAACGTACCTGTACATTGATGTGCCCAGCCGTGCCATTCTGCCGACGTATATCGGCGTGAAGGGGTCCTTAAGTGGTTAAGCAAAAGTAAAATTCCAATTTCATGAGAGAGAATTCACCTCCTGTGTGCGGCCGCGGCGCTCCTGGGCGAGTCTCCGGTATGCCGGGTGGCGCCGTCGTTGCCAATCTGATCTGCTGGAAAGTTGGAGGATTTGGAGATTGGCGGAATGACGATCCCGCCAAGAGATTTCCGCTTCTTCTCTGCGCCGGAGCGAAGGTTCTGCAGGGAGGAGAAGAGATCGGGGTGGTGAAGAATATCCCCCAAAAATCACGGCACCTAAAATTCTAATATCACGGGCCAGATTCACGTAGAGATACTCCGGTGTATTATCTCCTGATATCTCCTGATCCCCCATCGTATCTCTGACTTACACTGGTCCTATCTATGCGCCTCATTCATAGAATCAGATACGCATAGATAGGGCTAAGATCTGACAGTGTTACACCGTCGGATCTTATTTTTTTATTAAAAATGGCGCCGGGGGCGTTCCCGCTGATTTACACTGAATAATATGTAAATCAGCGAGATACGCAAATTCACAAACGTATACGGACCCGTCGCAGTCTTCTTACGTCGTTTCCGTAGCGCGGTACCCATCGTATACTTACCCTTTCTAAAAGCAGGCGCAGCCAATGTTAAGTATGGCCGTCGTTCCCGCGTCGAATTTGTATTTTTTTACGTAGTTTCCGTAAGTCGTTCTCGAATACGGAACTACAAAGTTTACGTACGCGTCGCAACCACTGACGTCCTAGCGACGTCAGTGGGAGCAATGCACGCCGGGAAATTTCGCGGACGGCGCCTGCGTATTTAAATCGGCGCAGGAACGCGCCTGATTTAAATATGACACTCTCCTAGCCGCGGAATTTGAATTCCGCCGGGGGAGTTAGGATCCGCCGTCGCAAGTTTGGAGGTAAGTGGTTTGTGAATTAGCCGCTTGCCTCCTAAACTTGCGGGAGCGGATCGTAATTCACGTAGATCGAGCGGATCTATAGATCCGCTGCGCTACGTGAATCTGGCCCAACATCTTCCTGTGGTGTACATTTTTATTTTTTTTGTTACATTCGTTTGGTTTTTTTTTGCATTTCTCGGAAACTCTAAAATTTAAAATTCTGAAATTCAAAAATCCAAACTTTCCGATTTTCAAATTCTGAATTTCCAAATTTCTGATTTTCTAATCCCTGATTTTTTAATTTCCTAATTTCGAATTTTTAAATTTCAAAATGTCTGAAATCGAAATTTTCTGAAACTCCAATTTCCAAATTTAGTTTCGAATTAGTTTTTTAATGAATTTTGCCAAATCCGTTAATTCCGAAATTTCTGAATTTACGAACTTTTCAATTTCATAATTTTTGGATTACCAAAATTTCGGATTTACAACATTTCAAATTTCTGAAATTCCGAAGCTCCGAAATTTCAAATCTCCGAATTTACGTGAATTTGAAATTTTGGTAATCCGAAAATTTATGAAATGAAAAAATTCGGAAATTCAGGAACGAATTCGGAACTAAACAAATTGCACGACGATGCCCTGTACACACGATCGGTTCGTCCGATGAAAACGGTCTGATGGATTTTTTCCATCAGATAACCGATGAAGCTGACTTTCATCAGTCGCGCCTACACACCATCAGTTATAAATCCGATCGTGTCAGAATGCGGATGACGTAAAAAAACAACGACGTGCTGAGATGTGCCTTACTTTAGGCGGGCGTAGCGCATCTTATATACACTACGCCGCTGTAAGTTAGAGAGGCAAGTGCAGTATTCACAAAGAACTTGCGTCCTAAGTTACGGCGGCGTAGTGTAAATGGGCCGGCATAAGCGCACGTAATTCAAAGTAGGCTGGTAGTGGGCGTGTTGTATGGTAATGAATCCTGACCCCACGTAAATGACGCGCCTAACGAACGGCGCATGCGCCGCCTGTGAACGTATCCCAATGCGCATGCTCAAAATCACGTCGCAAATAGTCAATGCTTTCGACGTGAACGTAACCTACGCCCAGCCCCATTCTGAATCGGCTTACGCAAACGACGTGAAATTCGACGGCTGTCCCGACGTCCATACTTAACATTGGCCCAGATTCAGGTACATTTGCTCATTTTTTGTGGAGGCACAGGGCAACGATTTTGCCCTGCGCCCCCGCAAATTTGCGCCGCTGCCCTCGATTCACGGAGCAGTAGCTCCGTAAATTGCGAGGGCGCGCCGGCAAAATTGCCCGGCGTAAGCGCGCGCTATGTAAATGATCCCGCCGGGGGCGGGAATCATTTAAATTAGGCGTGCTCCCACGCCGAGCGTAGAGCGCATGCACCGTCGGAAAACTTTCCTGACGTGCATTGCGGAAAATTACGTCGCAAGGACGTCATTTGCTTCAGAGTGAATGTGAATGGCGTCCAGCGCCATTCACGAATCACTTACGCAAACGACATAGATTTTAAATCTCGCGACGCGGGAATGTGGGTATCCTATAGCATTGGCTGCGCCTGCTATTAGGATGTGTAACGTTGCGCGAAACCCGACGTACGCAAACTACGTAATTTGCGTACGCAGGGCTCGTGCAACGTTGTGAATCAGTGTTAGTATGCAATTTGCATACTATACGCTGATCACAATGGGAGCGCCCCCTAGCGGCCAACGCAAGAATGCAGCCTAAAATCTGCGTGGCATAAGAGCCTTATGCCACGCAGATTTTAGGCTGCAGTCGGCGTAGCGATGTTCCTGACTCAGGAGCATTCGCTACGCCGGAGCAAGTCAGCAATTGTGCCGTGTAACCTATGGTTACACAGGCGCAATTGCTTCTTGAATCTGGGCCATTGACTGCGCCATCTTTTTGGTGGTTTATCTTTACGCCTGAAACCGCCTTACGTAAACGGCGTAGCCTACTGCGACGGGCGGGCGTACGTTCGTGAATAGGCGTATCTTGCTCATTTACATATTCTAGGCGTAAATCAACTTACACGCCCCTAGCGGCCAGCGTAAATAGACAACACTACGGCACGGATTCGGACTTACGACGGCGTATATCTACTGATCCGCCCTTCGTAAGTCTTTGTGAATCTGTCTATTACATTGTAACTTTGTATCCATTCAAGAAAACTGGAAACTTTCCTTTGGGACCCCATTGTGGGACAAACGTCTCACCTTCCCTGATCTCTCCAAACATACAAATCAAATGATACTTTTTACATTCAGGTTTTGGCGCCGCCATTCATCGCCATCCTACCTCTGTAATCGCCGGCGTTTTCTCCGTCTGTCCTCCCACGCGCTCCCCTCCATCCTCCGGGGGGTTCCTCGGCACGCCGTCCTCCTCCGGGGTCCCCAGGCGGGGTGTGGGACTCCTCTGGATGGGAGGCACAGGCTTAGTGACCGTCATCAACCTCTGGGAGGCGCTCCTGGGAACGGCGGGTCTGAGAGGCGAGTTCACCGAGTTCATGAACTCAGTCGGCGCTGTCATGGCGACAACCAGAAACATTTTACATGCGGAACATCGAGAAAGGAGAGTCCGGGATCAAACCGCAAATATTTACTGCTTTACGCTTTTTTCCATTAAATCGCACATTTTAGGCCTGAAGATTAATTAAAACCCCCAAACACTTCATTAGGACCACCTAGTAGAGCAAGGTGGACCCCCTGGTATCAGGTTGGACCCCTTTATTAGGTCCCCCTTGCTAGTAGTGGGTTGGACCCCCTTTATTAGGTCCCCCTTGCTAGTCTCGGGTTGGACCCCCTTTATTAGGTCCCCCTTGCTAGTCTCGGGTTGGACCCCCTTTATTAGGTCCCCCTTGCTAGTAGCAGGTTGGACCCCCTTTATTAGGTCCCCCTTGCTAGTCTCGGGTTGGACCCCCTTTATTAGGTCCCCCTTGCTAGTCTCGGGTTGGACCCCCTTTATTAGGTCCCCCTTGCTAGTAGCAGGTTGGACCCCCTTTATTAGGTCCCCCTTGCTAGTCTCGGGTTGGACCCCTTTATTAGGTCCCCCTTGCTAGTAGTGGGTTGGACCCCCTTTATTAGGTCCCCCTTGCCAGTAGCGGGTTGGACCCCCTTTATTAGGTCCCCCCTTGCTAGTAGTGGGTTGGACCCCCTTTATTAGGTCCCCCTTGCTAGTCTCGGGTTGGACCCCCTTTATTAGGTCCCCCTTGCTAGTCTCGGGTTGGACCCCCTTTATTAGGTCCCCCTTGCTAGTCTCGGGTTGGACCCCCTTTATTAGGTCCCCCTTGCTAGTAGCAGGTTGGACCCTCTTTATTAGGTCCTCCTTGCTAGTAGATGGTTGGACCCCCTTTATTAGGTCCCCCTTGCTAGTCTCGGGTTGGACCCCTTTATTAGGTCCCCCTTGCTAGTAGTGGGTTGGACCCCCTTTATTAGGTCCCCCTTGCCAGTAGCGGGTTGGACCCCCTTTATTAGGTCCCCCTTGCTAGTAGCGGGTTGGACCCCCTTTATTAGGTCCCCCTTGCTAGTAGAGGGTTGGACCCCCTTTATTAGGCCCCCCTTGCTAGTCTCGGGTTGGACCCTCTTTATTAGGTCCCCCTTGCTAGTAGAGGGTTGGACCCCCTTTATTAGGTCCCCCTTGCTAGTAGAGGGTTGGACCCCCTTTATTAGGCCCCCCTTGCTAGTAGCGGGTTGGACCCCCTTTATTAGGTCCCCCTTGCTAGTAGTGGGTTGGACCCCCTTTATTAGGTCCCCCTTGCTAGTAGCGGGTTGGACCCCCTTTATTAGGTCCCCCTTGCTAGTCTTGGGTTGGACCCCCTTTATTAGGTCCCCCTTGCTAGTAGTGGGTTGGACCCCCTTTATTAGGTCCCCCTTGCTAGTAGCGGGTTGGACCCCCTTTATTAGGTCCCCCTTGCTAGTAGTGGGTTGGACCCCCTTTATTAGGTCCCCCTTGCTAGTAGCGGGTTGGACCCCCTTTATTAGGTCCCCCTTGCTAGTCTTGGGTTGGACCCCCTTTATTAGGTCCTCCTTGCTAGTAGTGGGTTGGACCCCCTTTATTAGGTCCTCCTTGCTAGTAGCGGGTTGGACCCCCTTTATTAGGTCCCCCTTGCTAGTAGCGGGTTGGACCCCCTTTATTAGGTCCCCCTTGCTAGTAGCAGGTTGGACCCCCTTTATTAGGTCCCCCTTGCTAGTAGCGGGTTGGACCCCCTTTATTAGGTCCTCCTTGCTAGTAGCGGGTTGGACCCCCTTTATTAGGTCCCCCTTGCTAGTAGCGGGTTGGACCCCCTTTATTAGGTCCCCCTGATTAATGAAGATCCAACGATATCCCTCTCCCTCCCGCATGCGCAGTGATACCCAACAAGTTGGGGGATGTAAGTGCCCCCAGCTTATCCCTTTATGTTCTTAGCTGTGTGTACACGGGTGGGGGGGGGGGCACTTTACACATAACTTTATTGCCATCTTCTAGGGGGTTACTAGCCCACCATGTGATAGCACACGGGAAAGAGAGGTCTTCACCTCTGGACCCCACTGAAGCTGATCAAGTGCAGATTGTGCTTGATCATCTTCTTCCCCAGAAAGAACTGCGGGGGAGACATCGCTCCATTCCACCGGCCAAAGCCCACCATGCCCACAGGAGCAGAAGCGGAGCCTTGGCTATATGGTGGGCATAGGCGTGCGCAGTGGGGGTGTCAGGTGTGCCCGGGCACACCCGAACCAACCTATGCACTATCACCATCCATTGTATCATCCAGTGTACAGACGTGTGCCGGACAAATGGGACCCACTGTGCCCTGTCACACCCTACACACCCTGAGTGATCAATACTCCAACCCCCTCACCCTCTCTCTCTCTTACCCCCCTCACCCTCTCTCTCTCTTACCCCCCTCACCCTCCCCTCTCTCTTACCCCCCTCACCCTCCCCTCTCTCTTACCCCCCTCACCCTCCCCTCTCTCTTACCCCCCTCACCCTCTCTCTCTCTTACCCCCCTCACCCTCCCCTCTCTCTTACCCCCCCCTTACCTCTCTCTTACCCCCTCACCCTCCTCTCTCTCTTACCCCTCACCCTCCCCTCTCTATTACCCCCTCACTCTCCCCTCTCTCTTACCCCCCTCACCCTCTCTCTCTCTTACCCCCCTCACCCTCCCCTCTCTCTTACCCCCCCTTACCTTTCTCTTACCCCCTCACCCTCCTCTCTCTCTTACCCCTCACCCTCCCCTCTCTATTACCCCCTCACTCTCCCCTCTCTATTACCCCCTCACTCTTCCCTCTCTATTACCCCCTCACCCTCCCCTCTCTCTTACCCCCCTCCCCTCTCTTTTACCCCCCTCCCCTCTCTCTTACCCCACTCACCCTCCCCTCTCTCTTACCCCCTCACCCTCCCCTCTCTCTCACCCCCTTCTCCCTCTCTCTCTCTCTCTCTCTCTCTCTCTCTCTCTCTCTCTCTCTCCCTGACCAATTCTGCCACAAGACGTAAAATGTATTAAACACAAAATCTCTTTAAATGAGTGTGTTTGTCTGAATATATATATATATATACACACGTATGTGTTTGAGTTGTGGGGTGCACACCCTAATGCAATAGGCCGCGCCCCCCTATGATGGTGGGGTAGTCGGGTTGGGGAGTGGTATGTGGGGGGGAGGGGTATATAATGGAAGTGACCAGAAAGCCAACAATCAGATGACAGATGTAAGCAGAGCCCCAGCTTTGTACCCCCCCCCCCCCCCTCACTACCAGCCGACATTTATACACGGCACTGGAGGAGAAGTGGATGAGGAGACCTGTCCTGGAAGTGTAAGGAGGAGGCCATTGCTGAACTGCTGACCTCTCTGATGAAGTCTCCATTGCCCTTCAATATTCTGACAACCCTGAAGAAGTCTCCATTGCCCTTCAATATTCTGACAACCCTGAAGAAGTCCTCATTGCCCTTCAACATTCTGACAACCCTGAAGAAGTCCAACCCTGAAGAAGTCCCCTTCAATATTCTGACAACCCTGAAGAAGTCCTCATTGCCCTTCAATATTCTGACAACCCTGAAGAAGTCTCCATTGCCCTTCAATATTCTGACAACCCTGAAGAAGTCCTCATTGCCCTTCAATATTCTGACAACCCTGAAGAAGTCTTCATTGCCCTTCAATATTCTGACAACCCTGAAGAAGTCCTCATTGCCCTTCAATATTCTGACAACCCTGAAGAAGTCTTCATTGCCCTTCAATATTCTGACAACCCTGAAGAAGTCTTCATTGCCCTTCAATATTCTGACAACCCTGAAGAAGTCTTCATTGCCCTTCAATATTCTGACAACCCTGAAGAAGTCTCCATTGCCCTTCAATATTCTGACAACTCTGAAGAAGTCTCCATCGCCCTTCAATATTCTGACAACCCTGAAAAAGTCCTCATTGCCCTTCAATATTCTGACAACCCTGAAGAAGTCTTCATTGCCCTTCAATATTCTGACAACTCTGAAGAAGTCTCCATTGCCCTTCAATATTCTGACAACTCTGAAGAAGTCTCCATTGCCCTTCAATATTCTGACAACTCTGAAGAAGTCTCCATTGCCCTTCAATATTCTGACAACCCTGAAGAAGTCTCCATTGCCCTTCAATATTCTGACAACCCTGAAGAAGTCTGCTGACC
Organism: Rana temporaria; assembly: GCF_905171775.1. NCBI lineage: Eukaryota > Metazoa > Chordata > Amphibia > Anura > Ranidae > Rana > Rana temporaria. The sequence continues at coordinate 480,867,636 of NC_053492.1, read as the reverse complement.
CGGGGTTTTGGCTTGGCTTTCTAATATGGATGCTCCTCCTGGGATGGTGCCTCAGTAAGTACAGTTTCCTTAGACAGCCAGGCACCTAGCATTCTCACCCCTCAGACAGCCAGGCACCTAGCATTCTCACCCCTCAGACAGCAAGGCACCTAGCATTCTCACCCCTCAGACAGCCAGGCACCTAGCATTCTCACCCCTCAGACAGCCAGGCACTTAGCATTCTCACCCCTCAGACAGCCAGGCACCTAGCATTCTCACCCCTCAGACAGCCAGGCACTTAGCATTCTCACCCCTCAGACAACCAGGCACCTAGCATTCTCACCCCTCAGACAACCAGGCACCTAGCATTCTCACCCCTCAGACAGCCAGGCACTTAGCATTCTCACCTCCTCTGGCACTGGAGCTCTCAGACATCTTCCGTTTCAGTTTGTCTTTCAGCCGGGCCGTCTCCAGGGCGGCGCTGTCCACCTCCTCGCGCCTCTGGTTCCTAAAAAGGGGGTCACTTTTACCCTCCAAGTCCAGCGGTGGGGGCAGAATGTCCGTCTGAAGGTCGTCTCCACCCCACAGGTAGGACCTCTTCATCTGGAGGCTCAGGGAGGGCTGGAGAGCAGCTGGAGACCAGAAAACAACGTGTCACTACAGATCTCCCGACCCCCAGATCTCCCCACCCCAGACCTCCCGACCCCCAGATCTCCCGACCCCCGGATCTCCCGACCCCCCGGATCTCCCAACCCCAGACCTCCCGACCCCCAGATCTCCCGACCCCCGGATCTCCCGACCCCCCGGATCTCCCGACCCCCGGATCTCTCGACCCCCAGATCTTCCGACCCCCGGATCTCCCGACCCCCGGATCGCCCCACCCCCGGATCTCCCGAACTCCCAGATCTCCCGACCCCCAAATCTCCCGAACCCCGGATCTCCCGAACCCCAAATCTCCCGAACCCCAAATCTCCCGAACCCCGGATCTCCCGAACCCCCAAATCTCCCAAACCCCCATATCTCCCCACCCCCAGATCTCCCGAACCCCGGATCTCCCGAACCCCGGATCTCCCGACCCCCAAATCTCCCGAACCCCCGGATCTCCCGACCCCCAGATCTCCCGACCCCCGGATCTCCCGACCCCCACATCTCCCGTCCCCCAGATCTCCCGACCCCCACATCTCCCGACCCCCAAATCTCCCCACCCCCGGATCTCCCGACCCCCAGATCTCCCGACCCCAGATCTCCCTACCCCCAGATCTCCCGACCCCCAAATCTCCCGACCCCCGGATCTCCCGAACCCCGGATCTCCCGACCCCCAAATCTCCCGACCCCCAGATCTCCCGACCCCCAGATCTCCCGTCCCCCAGATCTCCGGACCCCCACATCTCCGGACCCCCACATCTCCCGACATCCAGATCTCCCGACCCCCAGATCTCCCGACCCCCAAATCTCCCGACCCCAGATCTCCCGACCCCCAAATCTCCCGACCCCCAGATCTCCCGACCCCCGGACCCCAGATCTCCCGACCCCCATCCCCCAGATCTCCCGACCCCCGGATCTCCCGAACCCCCAGATCTCCCATCCCCCAGATCTCTCGACCCCCAGATCTCTCGACCCCCAGATCTCCCGACCCCCAGATCTCCCGACCCCCCCAAATCTAAATCTCCCAACCCCCCCAAATCTCCCAACCCCCCAGATCTCCTGACCCCAGATCTCCCGACCCCCCCAGATCTCCCGACCCCCCCAGATCTCCCGACCCCCCCAGATCTCCCGTCCCCCAGATCTCCCGACCCCCCCAAATCTCCCGTCCCCCAGATCTACCGACCCCCCCAGATCTCCCGACCCCCCAGATCTCCCGACCCCCCCAGATCTCCCATCCCCCCAGATCTCCCGACCATTGTACACACCTGGGTCAGCTCCAGCCCAGCGGTTTCCGTACAGCTGCAGGTTGGAATCCCCGTTGCGTAGAGACGCGAATCCTCCTCCGGGTTTCATCTTGGGAACGCTGCCGCAGTACACAGCAATGGGGGCCCGAAACTTGGCTGGCGTAGGAAATAAACAGAACGTTACCATAGAAACCAAGTTTCCTATCAGTCAGCAATATACATGAATCCCATCGAAAGCCCCACCCTGTTCACCCAAGTCAGCCCCTTTCCAACCTTCTTACCCCAGAGGAACCCCTGGGAATAATTCATTAGATCTGAGGGAACCCCCCGCTAAAATGTGTTCATTGGTGGTCAGTGGGAACAATGCCCCCCCCCCCCCCATACAATGGGGGTGCTCAGAATGCCACCCTACCAGACAGCTTAAATCAACGTTGGTGTTCACTCTGCCAAATGGCATCAGACCTGGAATGATGTGGGCAGTGGGCGCCGTCAGATAGAAAGACGACCAGCTCAAGAAACCCCTAAAAAATGTCTGGAGGAACCCTAGAGGAGGGTGACAGGGAGGGGCCGTCCCCAAACTCCTCCCACAATGCTGGGAGAATGAAATTGTCCAAAATGTCTTGGTGTGTCTGACACCTTAGGAGTTCCCTTCACTGGAACTAAGGGGCCAAACTCCACCCCTGAGGGACCAAACCCCACCCCTGAGTGGCCAGGCCCAACCCCTGAGGGGCCAAACTCCACCCCTGAGGGACTAAACCCAGGATGAACTTGACTGGCCTGGAAAATCAGAGTACACAGAGCACACAATCAGAATACACACAGCACACAAGCAGTGTACACATTGCAAACTTAGAGGACACACAGAAAACACCCAAAGCACACAGACTGACCGATCATTCAGAGCACAGAGAGTCCACAAAGAACACAAACAGCACAGAGCACACCCAGTACACAGAGCACACACAGTACACACAATACACAGAGCACACACAGTACACACAATACACAGAGCACACACAGTACAACGAGCACACACAGTACACAGAGCACACACAGTACACACAATACACAGAGCACACACAGTACACACAATAAACAGAGCACACACAGTACACACAATACACAGAGCACACACAGTACAACGAGCACACACAATACACAGAGCACACACAGTACACACAATACACAGAGCACACACAGTACAACGAGCACACACAATACACAGAGCACACACAGTACACACAATAAACAGAGCACACACAGTACACACAATACACAGAGCACACACAGTACACAGAGCACACACAGAGCACACACAGTACACAGAGCACACATAGTACACACAATACACAGAGCACACACAGAGCACACACAGTACACAGAGCACACATAGTACACACAATACACAGAGCACACAGAGTACACATAGTACACAGTACACAGAGCACACATAGTACACAGAGCACACAGTACACGGAGCACACACAGTACACAGAGCACACAACTCCAAAGAAGTCGCACCTTGCTAATATATGGAAATCATCGGACTGAAGTCCCCCCCAGGCATCTTTATACATTGGGGTCACCTGGTTACCTGCAGTATAATCATTGTGGGTCATTCTGGAGGGTGTGGGACTTCCTGTCATCGCCAGCGGAGTTCTTCCTTTTATTGTGTCCTTCCATAAATTCCTGTAAAGGGAAAAGATGGGGGAGGGGTCACCATGATGTCATTATCAGGTATATAGAAGAAAGCTATACAGCCCAGAGAGGGGGGGGGGACCAGTCACCCCCAACATTCCGATGTATGAGAAACCCCAACAATCATCTTCTCTAATGCCTATATACAAAAACAAATCTCCTGCGCTCTGGCATTTTCGGGAAGGGCTATGAGATGGTGCAGTTCAATTAAAAGTTATCTTCTAGAGTCTTGCAGCCCTCCTCAGAATCGTGGGAATTCATAGAACTATAAAGGAGAGGCACTGCAGACCACTAAGCTCTGAAGAAAGGGGTACGCCCCTGAAACGCGTCAGCTGTAACATTGACTATTGGTTCAAACGATTATTCGTGTTCCACTGATGTTGCTGGACATCTGCTGTACTCATTTTAAAGCCTGATTTTAACTCCAATTTTGTGAGTATAACTATTGATTTTAATATTTGAATAAATTCATTTTATCAGTATCACACTAGGTCGGTGCGCCCTCCGCTCTTTTTTTCTCTTCTCTAATGCCTTCCATTCCGGTCTGTTATTATATTTTATATATTCCACTGATCTGTTCCCATTGATCCTTCCAGAAATCATGTGACCTGATAACTTCCTGTCTTCTCTACCTGTGCTGACTGCTATCAGTTACATTGATCTCAACTTTGAGGACTACGCTCTTATGTAACGGAAATTAGGAAATGTTTTGTAAATATTTTCCAGGATTTCCGTTTCAAATTTCCGGCTTAGGAAGAGATTCTTCATCTGTATATTTCTCTATATCTGTATATCTATATCTCTATATTTCTCTATATCTGTATATATCTCTATATCTGTATATCTATATCTCTATATCTGTATATTTCTCTATATCTCTCTATATCTGTATATATCTCTATATCTGTATATCTGTATATCTCTATATCTGTATATCTATATCTCTATATCTGTATATTTCTCTATATCTCTCTATATCTGTATCTCTCTCTATATCTGTATATTTCTCTATATCTCTCTATATCTGTATCTCTCTCTATATCTGTATATATCTCTATATATCTGTATCTCTATATATCTGTATATCTCTATATATCTGTATATCTCTATATATCTGTATATCTCTATATCTGTATATCTCTATATATCTCTCTATATCTGTATATATCTCTCTATATCTGTATATATCTCTATATATCTGTATACCTCTATATATCTGTATATCTGTATATCTCTATATCTGTATATCTATATATATCTCTCTATATCTGTATATATCTCTATATATCTGTATATCTCTATATCTGTATATCTCTACATATCTGTCTATATCTGTATATATATCTGTATATCTCTATATATCTCTATATCTATATATATCTCTCTATATCTGTATATCTCTATATATCTGTGTATATATATCTGTATCTCTATATATCTGTATATCTCTCTATATCTGTATATCTCTATATATCTCTATATCTGTATATCTCTATATCTGTATATCTCTATATCTATATATCTGTATATCTGTATCTCTCTATATCTGTATCTCTATATCTGTATATATCTATACGCTTTGAGGATTATCTCTGGAGATTTGCACTTCGATGTGATTAGGAAATCTCTATTGAAGTGTCTGCTAAGAGGAAGAGTGCGTGTCGGAGAGATCTGCGGGATTATTGATTATTACATCAGATACAAGACTTCTCCTGATTGGTCTCCACACCCGGATCACGTCTCCAATCCCTACAGACTCCGATCTCATGTCACACATATCGGGGATCTACTTCTTCCCTTCTAATGTACTCTTTGGTCGCTTTCAATGAACCAATCAAATCAAATCAATCAATCAATGAGCCAAACCATAATGTTAGGCACACGATCAGTTAAACCGATGAGAATGGTCTGATGGACCGTTTTCATCGATCAAAACCGATCGTGTGTGGGCCCCATAGGTTATTTATCCATCGGTTAACCACTTAAGCCCCGGTCCTTTAGGCAGCTAAATGCCCAGGCCGGGTTTTGCGATTCGGCACTGCGTCGCTTTAACAGACAATTGCGCGGTTGTGCGACGTGGCTCCCAAGCAAAATTGGCGTCCTTTTTTCCCCACAAATAGAGCTTTATTTTGGTGGTATTTGATCACCTCTGCGTTTTTTATTTTTTGCGCTATAAACAAAAATAAAGTGACAATTTTGAAAAAAATTCAATATTTTTTACTTTTTGCTATAATAAATATCCCCCAAAAACATATATAAAATGTTTTTTTCCTCAGTTTAGGCCGATACGTATTATTCTACCTATTTTTGGGAAAAAAAATTGTAATAAGCGTTTATCGGTTGTTTGCGCAAAATTTACAGCGTTTACAAAATAGGGGATGGTTTTATTGCATTTTTTTTTTATTATTTATTTTTACTACCAATGGCGGCGATCAGCGATTTTTTTCATGACTGCGACATTATGGCGGACACTTCGGACAATTTTGACACATTTTTGGGACCATTGTCATTTTCACAGCAAAAAAATGCATTTAAATTGCACTGATTACTGTGATCATGACAGTTGCAGTTTGGGAGTTAACCACAGGGGGCGCTGTAGGAGTTAGGGTTCACCTAGTGTGTGTTTACAACTGTAGGGGGGTGTGGCTGTAGGAATGACGTCATTGATTGTGTCTCCCTATAAAAGGGATCACTCGATCGATGCGCCGCCACAGTGAAGCACGGGGAAGCCGTGTTTACATACATCTCTCCCCGTTCTTCAGCTCCGGGGAGCGATCGCAAGGGGGCGGCTAGTCGTACCGGATCGCTCCCCGCGGGAATCCGACCGCAGCATGTAGCGGGGGGGGGGGGTCCCGATCGGACCCCCCACCCGCTAGAAGGCAAGGACGTACATGTACGCCCATTTGCCTGTAGTGCCATTCTGTGGACGTACAAATACATGCGTCGGTCCGGAAGTGGTTAAAAAAAAAGCCAACTTGTTTTAAAATTAACCGATGGACTGGTAACCGATAGGTCAAAACCGATCGTTAGTAGGCACAACCATCGGTTAAAAACCCGCGCATGCTCAGAATCAAGTCGACGCATGCTCGGAAGCATTGAACTTCGTTTTTTTCAGCACGTCGTTGTGTTTTACGTCACCACGTTCTGACACGATCGTTTTTTTAACTGATGGTGTGTAGGCGCGACGGACCATCAGTCAGCTTCATCGGATGGACTGATCGTGTGTACAAGGCCTTACTCAGTTTACAGTTACCCCTCCCCCTCCCCCAAGCAATCCATTTCCCTTTGGATGTATACGGTACGGCGGTGAATTCCCTCCAATCCCCGGAACAAAGGCCCAACTTAATGAGACGGCGTCAGTAAATATTGTGAAGAGTCTGGATGGTCACGTGACATCGATAGAGAAGAATTTTCCATCACTGCGCCGGCTGCTAAGGAGTGTTCAGCAATCCGCCTTCTATATTGCGTCATCTCTCCTCTCACCCCCAGGGGGCGATGTGCAGGAAGGACTATTATCTGTCTACAAAGCAATGCGAGATATCGGGCCCCAGAACTGGAAGATCACAGACGAGAGTTTTCAATGATGAGGGTCACGCCCCTCCCCCCCCCAACTGAGCCGCCTTCATTTACTCTGCCTGGAACCCCAACACTAACCCCTCAGTGACCCCAACACTAACCCCTCAGTGACCCCAACACTAACCCCTCAGTGACCCCAACACTAACCCTCCCTGTAATCCTAACACTAACCCCTCAGTGACCCCAACACTAACCCCTCAGTGACCCCAACACTAACCCCTCAGTGACCCCAACACTAACCCCTCAGTGACCCCAACACTAACCCCTCAGTGACCCCAACACTAACCTTCCCTGTAACCCCAACACTAACCCTCCCTGTAACCCCAACACTAACCCTCCCTGTAACCCAAACACTAATCCCCCCTGTAACCCCAACACTAACCCCTCAGTGACCCCAACACTAACCCTCCCTGTAACCCCAACACTAACCCCTCAGTGACCCCAACACTAACCCTCCCTGTAACCCCAACACTAACCCCCCCTGTAACCCCAACACTAACCTTCCCTGTAACCCCAACACTAATCCCCCCTGTAACCCCAACACTAACCCCTCAGTGACCCCAACACTAACCCTCCCTGTAACCCCAACACTAACCCCTCAGTGACCCCAACACTAACCCTCCCTGTAACCCCAACACTAACCCTCTCTGTAACCCCAACACTAACCCTCCCTGTAACCCCAACACTAATCCCCCTGTAACCCCAACACTAACCCCTCAGTGACCCCAACACTAACCCTCCCTGTAACCCCAACACTAATCCCCCCTGTAACCCCAACACTAACCCCTCAGTGACCCCAACACTAACCCTCCCTGTAACCCCAACACTAACCCCTCAGTGACCCCAACACTAACCCTCCCTGTAACCCCAACACTAACCCCCCCTGTAACCCCAACACTAACCTTCCCTGTAACCCCAACACTAATCCCCCCTGTAACCCCAACACTAACCCCTCAGTGACCCCAACACTAACCCTCCCTGTAACCCCAACACTAACCCCCCCTGTAACCCCAACACTAACCTTCCCTGTAACCCCAACACTAATCCCCCCTGTAACCCCAACACTAACCCCTCAGTGACCCCAACACTAACCCTCCCTGTAACCCCAACACTAACCCCTCAGTGACCCCAACACTAACCTTCCCTGTAACCCCAACACTAACCCTCCCTGTAACCCCAACACTAATCCCCCCTGTAACCCCAACACTAACCCCTCAGTGACCCCAACACTAACCCTCCCTGTAACCCCAACACTAACCCCCCCTGTAACCCCAACACTAACCTTCCCTGTAACCCCAACACTAATCCCCCCTGTAACCCCAACACTAACCCCTCAGTGACCCCAACACTAACCCTCCCTGTAACCCCAACACTAACCCCTCAGTGACCCCAACACTAACCCTCCCTGTAACCCCAACACTAACCCCCCCTGTAACCCCAACACTAACCCCCCCTGTAATCCCAACACTAACCCTCCCTGTAATCCCAACACTAACCCCTCCCTGTAACCCCAACACTAACCCTCCCTGTAATCCCAACACTAACCCCTCAGTGACCCCAACACTAACCTTCCCTGTAATCCCAACACTAACCCTCCCTGTAATCCCAACACTAACCCTCCCTGTAACCCCAACACTAACCCCCCCTGTAATCCCAACACTAACCCTCCCTGTAACCCCAACACCAACCCTCCCTGTAACCCCAACACTAACCCTCCCTGTAATCCCAACACTAACCCTCCCTGTAACCCCAACACTAATCCCCCCTGTAACCCCAACACTAACCCCTCAGTGACCCCAACACTAACCCTCCCTGTAACCCCAACACTAACCCCTCAGTGACCCCAACACTAACCCTCCCTGTAATCCCGACACTAACCCCTCAGTGACCCCAACACTAACCCTCCCTGTAATCCCAACACTAATCCTCCCTGTAATCCCAACACTAATCCTGCCTGTAATCCCAACACCAACCCTCCCTGTAATCCCAACACTAACCCCCCTGTAACCCGAACACTAATCCTCCCTGTAATCCCAACACTAATCCTCCCTGTAACCCCAACACTAACCTTCCCTGTAATCCCAACACTAACCCTCCCTGTAACCCCAACACTAACCCTCCCTGTAACCCCAACACTAACCCCCCTGTAATCCCAACACTAACCCTCCCTGTAATCCCAACACTAACCCTCCCTGTAATCCCAACACTAACCCTCCCTGTAACCCCAACACTAACCCTCCCTGTAACCCCAACACTAACCCTCCCTGTAATCCCAACACTAACCTTCCCTGTAATCCCAACACTAACCTTCCCTGTAACCCCAACACTAATCCTCCCTGTAATCCCAACACTAACCCTCCCTGTAACCCCAACACTAACCCTCCCTGTAACCCCAACACTAATCCCCCCTGTAATCCCAACACTAACCCTCCCTGTAACCCCAACACCAACCCTCCCTGTAACCCCAACACTAACCCTCCCTGTAATCCCGACACTAACCCTCCCTGTAATCCCGACACTAACCCTCCCTGTAATCCCGACACTAACCCTCCCTGTAATCCCAACACTAACCCTCCCTGTAATCCCAACACTAACCCTCCCTGTAATCCCAACACTAACCCTCCCTGTAATCCCAACACTAACCCTCCCTGTAATCCCAACACTAACCTTCCCTGTAATCCCAACACTAACCTTCCCTGTAACCCCAACACTAACCCTCCCTGTAATCCCAACACTAACCCTCCCTGTAATCCCAACACTAACCCTCCCTGTAACCCCAACACTAATCCTCCCTGTAATCCCAACACTAACCCTCCCTGTAATCCCAACACTAACCCTCCCTGTAATCCCAACACTAACCCTCCCTGTAATCCCAACACTAACCCTCCCTGTAATCCCAACACTAACCCTCCCTGTAATCCCAACACTAACCTTCCCTGTAATCCCAACACTAACCTTCCCTGTAACCCCGACACCAACCCTCCATGTAACCCCAACACTAACCCTCCCTGTAACCCCAACACTAACCCTCCCTGTAACCCCAACACTAACCCTCCCTGTAACCCCAACACTAATCCTCCCTGTAACCCCAACACTAATCCTCCCTGTAACCCCAACACTAATCCCCCCTGTAACCCCAACACTAACCCCCCCTGTAATCCCAACACTAACCCTCCCTGTAATCCCAACACTAATCCTCCCTGTAACCCCAACACTAACCCTCCCTGTAACCCCAACACTAACCCTCCCTGTAATCCCAACACTAATCCTCCCTGTAATCCCAACACTAACCCTCCCTGTAACCCCAACACTAATCCTCCCTGTAATCCCAACACCAACCCTCCCTGTAATCCCAACACTAATCCTCCCTGTAATCCCAACACTAATCCTCCCTGTAACCCCAACACTAATCCTCCCTGTAATCCCAACACAAATCCTCCCTGTAACCCAACACTATTCCTCCCTGTAACCCCAACACTAACCCTCCCTGTAACCCCAACACTAACCCCCCCTGTAATCCCAACACTAACCCTCCCTGTAACCCCAACACTAACCCCCCCTGTAACCCCAACACTAACCCTCCCTGTAATCCCAACATTAACCTTCCCTGTAATCCCAACACTAACCCTCCCTGTAATCCCAACACTAACCCCCCCTGTAATCCCAACACCAATCCTCCCTGTAATCCCAACACTAACCCTCCCTGTAACCCCAACACCAACCCTCCCTGTAATCCCAACACTAACCCTCCCTGTAACCCCAACACTAACCCTCCCTGTAATCCCAACACTAACCCTCCCTGTAATCCCAACACTAACCCTCCCTGTAATCCCAACACTAACCCTCCCTGTAATCCCAACACTAATCCTCCCTGTAATCCCAACACTAACCCTCCCTGTAACCCCAACACCAACCCCCCCTGTAATCCCAACACTAACCCTCCCTGTAATCCCAACACTAACCCTCCCTGTAACCCCAACACCAACCCTCCCTGTAATCCCAACACTAACCCTCCCTGTAACCCCAACACTAACCCTCCCTGTAATCCCAACACTAATCCCCCCTGTAATCCCAACACTAACCCCCCCTGTAATCCCAACACTAATCCCCCCTGTAATCCCAACACTAACCCCCCCTGTAATCCCAACACTAATCCTCCCTGTAACCCCAACACTAACCCTCCCTGTAATCCCAACACTAATCCCCCTTGTAATCCCAACACTAATCCTCCCTGTAACCCTAACACTAACCCTCCCTGTAATCCCATCACTAATCCTCCCTGTAATCCCAACACTAACCCCCCCTGTAATCCCAACACTAATCCTCCCTGTAACCCCAACACTAATTCTCCCTGTAACCCCAACACTAATCCTCCCTGTAATCCCAACACTAATCCCCCTGTAATTCCAACACTAACCCCCCCTGTAATCCCAACACTAACCCTCCCTGTAACCCCAACACTAACCCTCCCTGTAACCCCAACACTAACCTTCCCTGTAATCCCAACACTAACCTTCCCTGTAATCCCAACACTAATCCTCCCTGTAATCCCAACACTAACCCCCCTGTAACCCCAACACTAACCCTCCCTGTAATCCCAACACTAACCCTCCCTGTAATCCCAACACTAACCCTCCCTGTAACCCCAACACTAACCCTCACTGTAACCTCAACACTAACCTTCCCTGTAACCCCAACACTAATCCCGCTGTAACCCCAACACTAACCCTCCCTGTAACCCCAACACTAATCCCCCCTGTAATCCCAACACTAATCCCCCCTGTAATCCCAACACTAATCCCCCCTGTAATCCCAACACTAACCCTCCCTGTAACCCCAACACTAATCCCCCCTGTAATCCCAACACTAACCATCCCTGTAACCCCAACACTAATCCCCCTGTAATCCCAACACTAACCCTCCCTGTAATCCCAACACTACCCTCCCTGTAATCCCAACACTAATCCTCCCTGTAATCCCAACACTAACCCTCCCTGTAACCTCAACACTAACCTTCCCTGTAACCCCAACACTAACCCTCCCTGTAACCCCAACACTAACCCTCCCTGTAATCCCAACACTAACCCTCCCTGTAATCCCAACACTAACCCTCCCTGTAATCCCAACACTAATCCTCCCTGTAACCCCAACACTAACCCTCCCTGTAACCCCAACACTAATCCTCCCTGTAATCCCAACACCAACCCTCCCTGTAACCCCAACACTAACCATCCCTGTACCCCATGCATGATCTGGGGGTTCTCCTGGCCACACATACATGATCTGGGGGTTCCCTGGCCACACATACCTGATCTGGGGGTTCCCTGGCCACACATACCTGATCTGGGGGTTCTCCTGGCCACACATACATGATCTGGGGGTTCCCTGGCCACACATTCCTGATCTGGGGGTTCTCCTGGCCACACATACCTGATCTGGGGGTTCCCTGGCCACACATACCTGATCTGGGGGTTCTCCTGGCCACACATACATGATCTGGGGGTTCTCCTGGCCACACATACATGATCTGGGGGTTCCCTGGCCACACATACCTGATCTGGGGGTTCCCTGGCCACACATACCTGATCTGGGGGTTCTCCTGGCCACACATACCTGATCTGGGGGTTCCCTGGCCACACATACCTGATCTGGGGGTTCTCCTGGCCACACATACATGATCTGGGGGTTCTCCTGGCCACACATGCATGATCTGGGGGTTCTCCTGGCCACACATACATGATCTGGGGGTTCCCCTGGCCACACATGTATGATCTGGGGGTCCCCCTGGCCACACATGTATGATCTGGGGGTTCTCCTGGCCACACATACATGATCTGGGGGTTCCCCTGGCCACACATGTATGATCTGGGGGTCCCCCTGGCCACACATGTATGATCTGGGGGTTCCCTGGCCACACATACATGATCTGGGGGTTCCCCTTGCCACACATGTATGATCTGGGGGTCCCCCTGGCCACACATGCATGATCTGGGGGTCCCCCTGGCCGCACATACATGATCTGGGGGTTCCCCTGGCCACACATGTATGATCTGGGGGTTCTCCTGGCCACACATACATGATCTGGGGGTCCCCCTGGCCACACATACATGATCTGGGGGTCCCCCTGGCCACACATACATGATCTGGGGGGGGGGGGTTCCATGCTTTCAGGGGTCTCTAGTAGGAAAGCCCAGCACTAGGTCCCTGTTTCTTAGCACACACGTGGAGGAATCCGGTGTCACCAATCCTGTACATTCCCTGTAAGTCCAATATTCATGTTAGGCCCCTCCCCATTTCTGTTAGGATGAACCCCATTGGGTATTTGGCTTATAAACAAATCTGAAATGCCACCAGAGAACTCGGCTGCTGATGAAACGGGAAGATCAGAATAATTATCACATGTTTTGTGTCCCATCGTCTCCTGGGGGAGATATAATGAGAACGCCGGCGGATTCCTCCCCTCCCCTCCCCCCCCCCCCAGAGGAAATATCATCTCCTTATTATTATATAAAAGAGATACAAACACCAGCTGTGACACGGTGCTAATAAACATCATTCCATGGTGCCGGGAAGCCGGGTAATGAGGCGGGTTGGAAAAGCTGGAATGCGGAATAGTAACACTCGGGTCACCAAACCCGGGCTGATCCCGGAGAACACCACAGAGGTCCGGGGCGGGGTCTCCGACTCACCCAATCGGATATCCCCTGAGAACATGCGCGGGACTGTCTGAGGTCACACCACCGACGTGAGATCAGCGACACCGGACCGGCCTTACACTTTTGTCCAATGGGAATGTTGGAAAACTTTTGAGGATGAGTGGCTGCAGCCACCGCCCCGTGTATTCCGACAGCGAGGGGAACTCCTCCATCATCTCACTTGTGTGGAGGGAGGAGTCTGGGCGGTTTTATGTTCAGCCCCCTGGCAGAATGAAAAAAACAAATCCACGGCCAGCTTAAGGGTTAATGAGACAAAAGAAAACATTATCTCCCGTCTGATCAATGTTTATAAACAATGTTACTTTGTATCTCTCTCCCCGTCTGATCAATGTTTATAAACAATGTTACTTTGTATCTCTCTATCTCCCGTCTGATCAATGTTTATAAACAATGTTACTTTGTATCTCTCTCTCTCCCGTCTGATCAATGTTTATAAACAATGTTACTTTGTATCTCTCTATCTCCCGTCTGATCAATGTTTATAAACAATGTTACTTTGTATCTCTCTCTCCCGTCTGATCAATGTTTATAAACAATGTTACTTTGTATCTCTCTATCTCCCGTCTGATCAATGTTTATAAACAATGTTACTTTGTATCTCTCTCTCTCCCGTCTGATCAATGTTTATAAACAATGTTACTTTGTATCTCTCTATCTCCCGTCTGATCAATGTTTATAAACAATGTTACTTTGTATCTCTCTCTCCCGTCTGATCAATGTTTATAAACAATGTTACTTTGTATCTCTCTATCTCCTGTCTTATCAATGTTTATAAACAATGTTACTTTGTATCTCTCTCTCTCCCGTCTGATCAATGTTTATAAACAATGTTACTTTGTATCTCTCTATCTCCCGTCTGATCAATGTTTATAAACAATGTTACTTTGTATCTCTCTCTCCCGTCTGATCAATGTTTATAAACAATGTTACTTTGTATCTCTCTATCTCCTGTCTTATCAATGTTTATAAACAATGTTACTTTGTATCTCTCTATCTCCCGTCTGATCAATGTTTATAAACAATGTTACTTTGTATCTCTCTCTCCTGTCTGATCAATGTTTATAAACAATGTTACTTTGTATCTCTCTATCTCCTGTCTTATCAATGTTTATAAACAATGTTACTTTGTATCTCTCTCTCTCCCGTCTGATCAATGTTTATAAACAATGTTACTTTGTATCTCTCTATCTCCCGTCTGATCAATGTTTATAAACAATGTTACTTTGTATCTCTCTCTCCCGTCTGATCAATGTTTATAAACAATGTTACTTTGTATCTCTCTATCTCCTGTCTTATCAATGTTTATAAACAATGTTACTTTGTATCTCTCTATCTCCCGTCTGATCAATGTTTATAAACAATGTTACTTTGTATCTCTATCTCCCCGTCTGATCAATGTTTATAAACAATGTTACTTTGTATCTCTCTATCTCTCCGTCTGATCAATGTTTATAAACAATGTTACTTTGTATCTCTCTATCTCTCCGTCTGATCAATGTTTATAAACAATGTTACTTTTCATCTCTCTATCTCCCGTCTGATCAATGTTTATAAACAATGTTACTTTGTATCTCTCTATCTCCCGTCTGATCAATGTTTATAAACAATGTTACTTTGTATCTCTCTATCTCCCGTCTGATCAATGTTTATAAACAATGTTACTTTTCATCTCTCTATCTCCCGTCTGATCAATGTTTATAAACAATGTTACTTTGTATCTCTCTATCTCTCCATCTGATCAATGTTTATAAACAATGTTACTTTGTATCTCTCTATCTCCCGTCTGATCAATGTTTATAAACAATGTTACTTTGTATCTCTCTATCTCCCGTCTGATCAATGTTTATAAACAATGTTACTTTTCATCTCTCTATCTCCCGTCTGATCAATGTTTATAAACAATGTTACTTTGTATCTCTCTATCTCTCCGTCTGATCAATGTTTATAAACAATGTTACTTTGTATCTCTCTATCTCCTGTCTGATCAATGTTTATAAACAATGTTACTTTGTATCTCTCTATCTCCCGTCTGATCAATGTTTATAAACAATGTTACTTTGTATCTCTCTATCTCCCGTATGATCAATGTTTATAAACAATGTTACTTTGTATCTCTATCTCCCGTCTGATCAATGTTTATAAACAATGTTACTTTGTATCTCTCTATCTCCCGTCTGATCAATGTTTATAAACAATGTTACTTTGTATCTCTATCTCCCGTCTGATCAATGTTTATAAACAATGTTACTTTGTATCTCTCTATCTCGTGTCTGATCAATGTTTATAAACAATGTTACTTTGTATCTCTCTATCTCCTGTCTGATCAATGTTTATAAACAATGTTACTTTGTATCTCTCTATCTCCCGTCTGATCAATGTTTATAAACAATGTTACTTTGTATCTCTCTATCTCCCGTCTGATCAATGTTTATAAACAATGTTACTTTGTATCTCTCTATCTCCTGTCTGATCAATGTTTATAAACAATGTTACTTTGTATCTCTCTCTCTCCCGTCTGATCAATGTTTATAAACAATGTTACTTTGTATCTCTCTATCTCCCGTCTGATCAATGTTTATAAACAATGTTACTTTTCATCTCTCTATCTCCCGTCTGATCAATGTTTATAAACAATGTTACTTTGTATCTCTCTATCTCTCCGTCTGATCAATGTTTATAAACAATGTTACTTTGTATCTCTCTATCTCCCGTCTGATCAATGTTTATAAACAATGTTACTTTGTATCTCTCTATCTCCTGTCTGATCAATGTTTATAAACAATGTTACTTTGTATCTCTATCTCCCGTCTGATCAATGTTTATAAACAATGTTACTTTGTATCTCTCTCTCTCCCGTCTGATCAATGTTTATAAACAATGTTACTTTGTATCTCTCTATCTCCCGTCTGATCAATGTTTATAAACAATGTTACTTTGTATCTCTCTATCTCCAGTCTGATCAATGTTTATAAACAATGTTACTTTGTATCTCTCTCTCTCCTGTCTGATCAATGTTTATAAACAATGTTACTTTGTATCTCTATCTCCCGTCTGATCAATGTTTATAAACAATGTTACTTTGTATCTCTATCTCCCGTCTGATCAATGTTTATAAACAATGTTACTTTGTATCTCTCTATCTCCTGTCTGATCAATGTTTATAAACAATGTTACTTTGTATCTCTCTATCTCCCGTCTGATCAATGTTTATAAACAATGTTACATTGTATCTCTCTATCTCCTGTCTGATCAATGTTTATAAACAATGTTACTTTGTATCTCTCTATCTCCTGTCTGATCAATGTTTATAAACAATGTTACTTTTCATCTCTCTATCTCCCGTCTGATCAATGTTTATAAACAATGTTACTTTGTATCTCTCTATCTCCCGTCTGATCAATGTTTATAAACAATGTTACTTTGTATCTCTCTATCTCCCGTCTGATCAATGTTTATAAACAATGTTACTTTGTATCTCTCTATCTCCCGTCTGATCAATGTTTATAAACAATGTTACTTTGTATCTCTCTATCTCCTGTCTGATCAATGTTTATAAACAATGTTACTTTGTATCTCTATCTCCCGTCTGATCAATGTTTATAAACAATGTTACTTTGTATCTCTCTATCTCCCGTCTGATCAATGTTTATAAACAATGTTACTTTGTATCTCTCTATCTCTCCGTCTGATCAATGTTTATAAACAATGTTACTTTGTATCTCTCTATCTCTCCGTCTGATCAATGTTTATAAACAATGTTACTTTTCATCTCTCTATCTCCCGTCTGATCAATGTTTATAAACAATGTTACTTTGTATCTCTCTATCTCCCGTCTGATCAATGTTTATAAACAATGTTACTTTGTATCTCTCTCTCCTGTCTGATCAATGTTTATAAACAATGTAACTTTGTATCTCTCTATCTCCCGTCTGATCAATGTTTATAAACAATGTTACTTTGTATCTCTCTTAGTCTTGCCGGAACACCTGTGCAAGACTAAAGGGGGAGGAGACGGTACACCAGCGCAAGATTGAAGGGGGAGGAGCTAGAACACCTGTGCAAGACTGAAGGGGAGGAGCCGCTACACCTGTGCAAGACTAAAGGGGAGGAGCCGGAACACCAGTGCAAGACTGAAGGGGAGGAGGCGGTACACCTGTGCAAGACTGAAGGGGGAGGAGCCGGAACACCTGTGCAAGACTGAAGGGGAGGAGCCAGAACACATGTGCAAGACTGAAGGGAAGGAGCCGGTATACCTATGCAAGACTGAAGGGGAGGAGCCGGTATACCTATGCAAGACTGAAGGGGAGGAGCTGAAACACCTGTGCAAGACTGAAGGGGGAGGAGCCGGAACACCTGTGCAAGACTGAAGGGGAGGAGCCAGAACACCTGTGCAAGACTGAAGGGAAGGAGCCGGTATACCTATGCAAGACTGAAGGGGAGGAGCTGAAACACCTGTGCAAGACTGAAGGGGAGGAGCCGGTACACCTGTGCAAGACTGAAGGGGAGGAGCCAGTTCACCTGTGCAAGACTGAAGGGGAGGAGCCAGTTCACCTGTGCAAGACTGAAGGGGAGGAGCTGGTACACCTGTGCAGGACTGAAGAGGAGGAGCCAGTACACCTGTGCAAGACTGAAGGGGAGGAGCCAGTAAACCTGTGCAAGACTGAAGGAGAGGAGCTGGTATACCTGTGCAAGACTGAAAGGGGAGGAGCCGGTATACCTGTGCAAGACTGAAAGGGGAGGAGCCGGAATACCTGTGCAAGACTGAAAGGGGAGGAGCCAGTACACCTGTGCAAGACTGAAGGGGAGGAGCCGGAGGGAGGATTTAACACATAAACTGTAACAATGAGCTCCTCTTATCTGTATTTACTGAGAGATAACAGTGAGTGGCGATCGGTGAGCGGCGCACGTTCCTCTCCAGACGATCGGCTTGTATTACATAATTATATATTATCTTCTGTTTGCTGTAAATCACACCCAGCGCTGCAGATCTTCCCGGCGGGGATGTACAGATAACGGCAAATACTAAAAAGAAACTCGATTGTTCTGACCCTGAGATCCAAATCCAAGCAGACGGGGGAACCACAAGAACCAGCATGCCACGGCAATCTGCGGGATGTGGACTAGAGCAGAGCATGCTGGGACGTCTCATTACAGACGCCGCTGTACTCCCAACATTACAAACTTCTCTGTACCAGGAGAAGAGATACAAAGAGAGAAAACATGAAAGGAAAAGAGGAAAAAGAAAGGAGAGAATAATTGAGAGAGGAAGGTAGAAAGTAAAGGGAAAAAGAAGGAATGGAAACAAAAGGAAAAGGAAAACTAAATAAGTAAAGAGGAAAAAATAAGAAATAAAAGGAATGAAGAA
Organism: Rana temporaria; assembly: GCF_905171775.1. NCBI lineage: Eukaryota > Metazoa > Chordata > Amphibia > Anura > Ranidae > Rana > Rana temporaria. The sequence goes on along the minus strand of NC_053492.1, from coordinate 480,848,413 downwards.
GGAAAGGACAGGAAAAGGATAGTAATGCCGCGTACACACGATTGTTTTTCAGCATGAAAAAAAACGACGTTTTTAAAAACGTCATGTGAAATGATGGTGTGTGGGCTTCACATCGTTTTTCGGCTTCTGAAAAACGACAAAAAAAAAAAATTCGAACATGCTGCATTTTTTCACGTCGTTTTTTAAAATGTCGTTTTTCGTGTTGTTAAAAATGGTCGTGTGTGCGCTAAAACTACGTTTTAAACCCGCGCATGCTCAGAAGTCATGAGACGGGAGCGCTCGTCCTGGTAAAACTACCGTTCATAATGGAGATTGCACATTTGTCACGCTGTAACAGACAGAAAATCGTGAATCGTCTTTTACTAACAAGGAATCCGCTAAAAGCAGCCCAAAGGAGAATAGAACTTCTACGTGTTGTACGTCACCGCGCTTTGCTAGATCATTTTTCAAATGATCGTGTGTGGGCAACATCGTTTTAAATGATGAAGTTGGAAAAACGTCGCTTTTTGGACATGCCGAAAAACTATCGTGTGTATTCGGCATAACAGGAAATGAAAGGAAGGAGAGGGAAAGAAAAGGAAATGAAACAGGAAAATAAAAAGCAAAGGAAGGGAAAGGGAAAAGGAAAGGAGAAAATAAAGGAAAGGAAAAGGGAAAGGAAAAGAAAAGGGAAAGAAAGAAGGAGGAACAAAATATAATAAAAGGAGAAAGCATAAGAAAGTAAAAAGGAAAATAGAAAGCAAAGGAATGCAGAAAAAAGGGGAAAAAAGGAAGGAAAGGGAAAGGAGGAAAAAAAGGAGAAAGGAAAGGAGAAAGGAAAGGAAAGGAAAGGGGAAAGAAAGGGAAAGGAGAAAGGTAAAAGGAAAGGAGAAAGGAAAAAGGAAAGGAGAAGGAAAAGTAAAAAGGAAAGTGGAAAGCAAAGGGGAAAGGAGAAAGCATAAGAAAGGAAAGGGGAAAAGAAATGAAGGCAAAGGGATGGTAAAAAAAAGGAAAGAAAAAAAGAAAGGAAAGGAAAGGAGAAAGGATAAAGCAAAAGAAAGGAGAAAAAAGGAAAGGAGAAATTAAGAAAAGGGAAAGGAGAAAGTAGAGGAAAAGAGAAAGGAAAGGAACGGAGAAAGGAAAGGGGAAAGGAAGAAGGAAGGATGGAGAAGGGAAAAGAAAACAAAGGGATGGGGATGAAGAAGGAAAGAAAAGAGAGGGTAAAGGACTGGAAGAAGGAAAGGAGAAAAGAAAGGAAAGGAGAAAAGAGGAAAGGAAAGAAAGAAGGAGGAAAGAAAGAAAGATAGGAAATGAGAAAGCAAAGGATAGGAAAAAGGAAAGGAGGACAGAAGAAAAAGGGAAAGGAGAAAGCAGGAAGGGAAGGAGGAAGGGAGGGAGGGAAGGAGGCAGGGAAGGAGGAAGGGAGTAATGGAAGGAGGAAGAGAGGGAGGGAGGGAAGGAGGAAGGGAGTAATGGAAGGAGGAAGAGAGGGAGGGAGGGAAGGAGGCAGGGAAGGAGGAAGGGAGGGAGGGAAGGAGGCAGGGAAGGAGGAAGGGAAGGAGGGAAGGAGGCAGGGAAGGAGGAAGGGAGGGGGGAAGGAGGCAGGGAAGGAGGAAGGGAGTAATGGAAGGAGGAAGGGAGGGAAGGAGGAAGAGAGGGAGGGAAGGAGGAAGGGAAGGAGGCAGGGAAGGAGGCAGGGAAGGAGGAAGGGAGGGAGGGAAGGAGGAAGGGAGGGAAGGAGGAAGGGAGTAATGGAAGGAGGAAGGGAGGGAGTTAAGGAGTAAGGGAGGGAGGGAAGGAGGAAGGGAGGGAGAGAAGGAGGAAGGGAGTAATGGAAGGAGGAAGAGAGGGAGGGAGGGAAGGAGGAAGGGAGTAATGGAAGGAGGAAGAGAGGGAGGGAGGGAAGGAGGCAGGGAAGGAGGGAGGGAAGGAGGCAGGGAAGGAGGAAGGGAAGGAGGGAAGGAGGCAGGGAAGGAGGAAGGGAGGGGGGAAGGAGGCAGGGAAGGAGGAAGGGAGTAATGGAAGGAGGAAGGGAGGGAGGGAAGGAGGAAGGGAAGGAGGCAGGGAAGGAGGAAGGGAGGGAGGGAAGGAGGAAGGGAGGGAAGGAGGAAGGGAGTAATGGAAGGAGGAAGGGAGGGAGGGAGTTAAGGAGTAAGGGAGGGAGGGAAGGAGGAAGGAGGAAGGGAGTAATGGAAGGAGGAAGGGAAGATGGGACAAGGGACAGAAGGCAGGGAAGAGAAGGAAGAGAAATGGGAAAAGGAAAGGTAACAATTCATTTTGGAAAGATTTTCAGATTCTCTCGGGACTATTTGTGTTTTTTGGTTGGATGTCGGCACATCTCCAGGGAATTTGTCACGTGTGACTCGGGAGGACGGGCACAGGGCAGACTGAAATGATGAGACTTTGTTTTCAATTGAAATCAGAACTCGCTGCCGACAATTTGGTTACAGCCGAATCTCCTCCATGTGAAAAGGTAAAGTGGTCTAAAGGCACAGCAGAGTGTCAGAGATTCCTTCCCTGCACTCCAGTAGAACAGCGGCCTTCTTTCCTGTGACCACGGGTAACCTGGAGGAAACAAATGGGGGTCTTTCTTTTAGTGCCACGAGGACTATTGGGTGAGAATCTCCGGCCTTGGTGACACCCAAATAAGAAGGTGGCACACATTGATGTGTTACGAAATAGGAGAACTCTCCTGTTATGGGCAGTGCTGTGCCTCTGGTCACTCTGGGCACTCCAATCACTCCGGTCACTCCGGTCACTCTGGGCACTCCGGTCACTCTGGGCACTCCAATCACTCTGGTCACTCTGGGCACTCCGGTCACTCTGGGCAATCTGAGCACTCCGGTCACTCTGGGCACTCTGAGCACTCCGGTCACTCTGGGCACTCCGGTCACTCCAATCACTTTGGTCACGCTGGGCACTCTGGGCACTCCGGTCACTCTGGGCACTCCGGTCACTCTGGGCAATCTGAGCACTCCGGTCACTCTGGGCACTCCGGTCACTCTGGGCACTCCGGTCACTCTGGGTAATCTGAGCACTCTGGTCACTCTGGGCACTCCGGTCACTCTGGGCACTCTGAGTACTCTGGGCACTCCAATCACTCTGGGCACTCTGAGCACTCTGGGCACTCCAATCACTTTGGTCACGCTGGGCACTCTGGTCACTCTGGTCAATGAAACAGACCTGGTAAGTCTGGTGGTCCTTTGGACTACTTTTACCCCTTTACTTATTCCATGGACTCACCAAATCCCGGGGGCCCCGAGGGGAGCGAGTTCTTCGGTATTTTCCGGTCTCGTCAGGAGAACGCGGGACTCTCCCGGCCGACAATCTAACAATTGGCAATTATTCTTGATATGATCTTATGTTCATTCATTAGATCATTCATTCATCCGCCGGCTTTGTTCCTTTAATATTCTCTCTTTCTTTCTCTTCTGCAGGCGATGCCCACCCAGGTCACATGATACAAGGAGCCAGACCGGCCACTAAGGAGCCAGAATGTAAATTCCCGGCTATTAAAGGTCTGGATGTGAAACGTCTACAAGGCCTGCTAATGACTTTCCTTTGTGAAATCCAATGCCGACATTGAGGCTTTTATTGGCGTTTCTCTCAATAGCGCTAATCAGCTCTTCTGTTAATGAAGAAGAATTAGCGGGTGAGTAAGTGGCTGGGAATTCCTGGGTGCTGCAATGTGGTAACCGGGTGTTATATTGTGTCATTAAGCAATGAACGGCTTAGTGGCCATGACATGAATGGAGGGAGGATTGCCGTCCCTACGCCAAGCACGCCATCTATTATTTCCAAGAAATTAAGCCACTTCCCAGCTACACATCCAGGTACTCATTATTGTACAACGCGTTCCGAGTTCCCTACGCCAAGAACGCCGTCCTTTATTTCCAAGAACTGAAGCCACTTCCCAGCGAGACACCGAGGTTCTCATGATTCTACAACGCGTTCCGAGTTCCCGAAGCCAAGAACGCCGTCCTTTATTTCCAAGAACTGAAGCCACTTCCCAGCTAGACACCGAGGTTCTCATGATTCTACAACGCGTTCCGAGTTCCCGAAGCCAAGAACGCCGTCCTTTATTTCCAAGAACTGAAGCCACTTCCCAGCTAGACACCGAGGTTCTCATGATTCTACAACGCGTTCCGAGTTCCCGAAGCCAAGAACGCCGTCCTTTATTTCCAAGAACTGAAGCCACTTCCCAGCGAGACATCCAGGTACTCATGATTATACCACATTCTCCAAGTTGCCTACACCAAGCCCACCATCCTTTATTTCCAAGAAATGAAGCCACTTTCCAGCTAGACACCAAGGTTCCCATTGGTCTACAAAGTGCCCCAAGTTCCCTACGCCAAGCACGCCATTTCCAAGATGGAAGCTACTTTCCAGCTAGACACCGAGGTTCCCATTGGTCTACAAAGTGCCCCAAGTTCCCTACGCCAAGCACGCCATTTCCAAGATGGAAGCTACTTTCCAGCTAGACACCGAGGTTCTCATTGGTCTACAAAGTGCCCCAAGTTCCCCACGCCAAGCACGCCATTTCCAAGATGGAAGCTACTTTCCAGCTAGACACAGAGGTTCTCATTGGTCTATAAAGTGCCCCAAGTTCCCTTACGCCAAGCACGCCATTTCCAAGATGGAAGCTACTTTCCAGCTAGACACAGAGGTTCTCATTGGTCTACAAAGTGCCCCAAGTTCCCCACGCCAACCACGCCATTTCCAAGATGGAAGCTACTTTCCAGCTAGACACAGAGGTTCTCATTGGTCTACAAAGTGCCCCAAGTTCCCTACGCCAAGCACGCCATTTCCAAGATGGAAGCTACTTTCCAGCTAGACACCGAGGTTCTCATTGGTCTACAAAGTGCCCCAAGTTCCCTTACGCCAAGCACGCCATTTCCAAGATGGAAGCTACTTTCCAGCTAGACACAGAGGTTCTCATTGGTCTACAAAGTGCCCCAAGTTCCCTACGCCAAGCACGCCATTTCCAAGATGGAAGCTACTTTCCAGCTAGACACCGAGGTTCTCATTGGTCTACAAAGTGCCCCAAGTTCCCTTACGCCAAGCACGCCATTTCCAAGATGGAAGCCACTTTCCAGCTAGATACTGAGGTTCTCATTGGTCTACAAAGTGCCCCAAGTTCCCTTACGCCAAGCCCACCGTCCTTTATTTCCAAGATGGAAGACACTTTCCAGCTAGATACTGAGGTTCTCATTGATCTACAATGTTTTCCAAGTTCCCTACGCCAAGCACGCCATTTCCAAGATGGAAGCTACTTTCCAGCTAGATACTGAGGTTCTCATTGATCTACAATGTTTTCCAAGTTCCCTACGCCAAGCACGCCATTTCCAAGATGGAAGCTACTTTCCAGCTAGACACAGAGGTTCTCATTGGTCTACAAAGTGCCCCAAGTTCCCTTACGCCAAGCACGCCATTTCCAAGATGGAAGACACTTTCCAGCTAGACACCGAGGTTCTCATTGATCTACAAAGTGCCCCAAGTTCCCTTACGCCAAGCACGTCATTTCCAAGATGGAAGCTACTTTCCAGCTAGATACTGAGGTTCTCATTGGTCTACAAAGTGCCCCAAGTTCCCTTACGCCAAGCACGCCATTTCCAAGATGGAAGCTACTTTACAGCTAGATACTGAGGTTCTCATTGGTCTACAAAGTGCCCCAAGTTCCCTTACGCCAAGCACGCCATTTCCAAGATGGAAGCTACTTTCCAGCTAGATACTGAGGTTCTCATTGGTCTACAAAGTGCCCCAAGTTCCCTTACGCCAAGCACGCCATTTCCAAGATGGAAGCTACTTTCCAGCGAGACACCAAGGTTCTCATTGGTCTACAAAGTGCCCCAAGTTCCCTTACGCCAAGCATGCCATTTCCAAGATGGAAGCTACTTTCCAGCTAGATACTGAGGTTCTCATTGGTCTACAAAGTGCCCCAAGTTCCCTTACGCCAAGCACGCCATTTCCAAGATGGAAGCTACTTTCCAGCTAGATACTGAGGTTCTCATTGGTCTACAAAGTGCCCCAAGTTCCCTTACGCCAAGCACGCCATTTCCAAGATGGAAGCTACTTTCCAGCTAGATACTGAGGTTCTCATTGGTCTACAAAGTGCCCCAAGTTCCCTACGCCAAGCACGCCATTTCCAAGATGGAAGCTACTTTCCAGCTAGATACTGAGGTTCTCATTGATCTACAAAGTGCCCCAAGTTCCCTACGCCAAGAACACCGTCCTTTATTTCCAAGATGGAAGCTACTTTCCAGCTAGACACCAAGGTTCTCACTGATCTACAATGTTTTCCAAGTTCCCTACGCCAAGCACGCCATTTCCAAGATGGAAGCTACTTTCCAGCTAGATACTGAGGTTCTCATTGGTCTACAAAGTGCCCCAAGTTCCCTACGCCAAGCATGACATTTCCAAGATGGAAGCTACTTTCCAGCTAGACACCGAGGTTCTCATTGGTCTACAAAGTGCCCCAAGTTCCCTACGCCAAGCACGTCATTTCCAAGATGGAAGCCACTTTCCAGCTAAATACTGAGGTTCTCATTGGTCTACAAAGTGCCCCAAGTTCCCTACGCCAAGCACGCCATTTCCAAGATGGAAGCTACTTTCCAGCTAGATACAGAGGTTCTCATTGGTCTACAAAGTGCCCCAAGTTCCCTTACGCCAAGCACGCCATTTCCAAGATGGAAGCTACTTTCCAGCTAGACACAGAGGTTCTCATTGGTCTACAAAGTGCCCCAAGTTCCCTTACGCCAAGCACGCCATTTCCAAGATGGAAGACACTTTCCAGCTAGACACCGAGGTTCTCATTGATCTACAATGTTTTCCAAGTTCCCCACACCAAGAACACCATCCTTTATTTCCAAGAAATTAGGTCACTTTTGGCTAAACATGAGGTTCTTTTTTACAAAATTGTAATTTTATTGAGTTATAAAAAGGCAAGTAAAACAGAAAACTGTATCATAAGGTACAGAAAAATATTGAAAACATCAACATAATGACATCACAGAGATTGTTCAAAAGAAAACAAAAGAAAACAAAGCAAATGGCAGCTGCCCAGTGTCCAAAGACGCGGATCACAGGAGGTTTACAAAATAATATAAACAAACAACTCTTATGCCGCGTACAGACGGTCGTTTTTTGTGATGAAACAAAACGACGTTTTAAATCATGAAATAAAACGACGTTTTTGAAACATCATTTTCAAAAACGATGTTGCCTACACACCATCGTTTTCTCACAATGCTCTAGCAAAGCGAGGTTACGTTTCACCACTTTTTTCCATTGAAGCTCGCTTCATAACTAGCTTCTGGGCATGCGCGGGTTTAAAAACGTCGTTTGAAACGTCGTTTTTTGGTACACACGGTCAATTTCTGTGAAACAAAAAACGACGTTTTGAAAAACGACACAAAAAATTCGAGCATGTTCGAATTTTATTTTTGGTCGTTTTTTTGAAGACATAAAACGACGTTTTGCCCACACACGATCATTTTAAATGACGTTTTTTAAAACGTCGTTTTTTTTCATCACAAAAAACGACCGTCTGTACGCGGCATTAGGTAAGCAGTGAAGGTATAAAAGAGGCAATAACATAGACCAGAGGAACTTCTCACCCTTCTAGGGCTGTGACCCCCTGATAACATTTCCCAAGTTGTGGGGACCCCTAACAGTAAAACTATTTTCGTAGCGTGGGTTGTCCGCACCCGGGGCGAGACAAGTAATTTACGCCCCTCACCCGCAGTACTTTTAATGACAACTATAATCGCAGGTAGTGTCACTCACTGTCTCCGGCTTCAGTGGGGTAGATTCACATACCTTTTGCGGCGGCGTATCTCCAGATAAGCCGCCGTAATTTGAAATCCGCGCCCGCGTAGCGTTATGCCGATTCACAAAGGCAGTTACGCTGAAAAAATAGGCTTCCTCCACCGACGTAACTTGATTGCGGCGGCGTAGGATTGTGTGCAATATAACTTTGGCCGCTAGGGGCACTTCCGTTGTTGTCGGCGTAGAATATGCTAATTTCCTAGATACGCCGATTCACAAATGTACGTGCGCCCGGCGTTCGTTTTTTACATCGTTTGCGTAAAGGCTTTTTCGGCGTAAGGTTGTTCCTGCTATTAGGAGGCGCAGCCAATGTTAAGTTTGGACGTCGTTCCCGCTTCAAAATTTGAATTATTTACGTCGTTTGCGTAAGTCGTTCGCGAATAGGGCTGGACGTAATTTACATTCACGTGGAAACCAATACGTCGTTAAGCAATGCACACTGGGATATGTATACGGACGGCACATGCGCCGTTCGTAAATCACGTCAATCACGTCAGGTCATCACATATTACCATAAAACACGCCCCCCTTCCCACTTTGAATTACGCGAGCTTACGCCGGCCCCATTTAAGCTACGCCGCCGCGACTTACGGAGCAAGTGCTTTGTGAATACAGCACTTGCTCCTGTAAGTTACGGAGGCGTAGCGTAAATACACTACGCTGCGCCGCCGTAAATTATAGCGTAGCTACGTGAATCTACCCCAGTGTGTCTCCAGCTCTGTGGAGTCTCATAGCAGAGACACCTATGCTGAAATCAGGAGATGGGGTCTCCTCCAGCCCCTCCCACTTCACATTCCTCACCAGTCAGCTGACCTCTAGTCCCTGCCCCCCCAGCTATGCCACAAACTGAATGGGCGCCTGCGAAGAGGCTGAGTGAGCGGCTGCGGGCTCCAGGAACAGCCCAGATGGGTGGCCGCAAAAATGCAGTGGGAGAGTGATGCAGGCTTAAGGAACAGCCCAGGATTCGGTGACCCCTGGTAAATCATCATTTGACCCCCGAGGGGGTCCCGACCCCCAGGTTGAGAACCACTGCTCTAGAGTGTGGGGGAGAGGTTCACCTTCCAGCAGGACAACGACCCTAAAGTACAGCCAGAGCTACAATGGAATGGTTTAGATCAAAGCCTATTCATGTGTTAGAATGGCCCAGTCACAGTCCAGACCTAAATCCCATTGAGAATCTGTGGCAAGACATGAGAATTGCTGATCACAGACGCTCTCCATCCAATCTGACAGAGACAGAGATATTTTACAGAGAAGAAGAATGGAGGAGAAATGTCCCTCTCTAGATGGGCAAAGCTGGTAGAGACACCCCCAAAAAGACTTGTAGAGAAAGGGGGTTCTACAAAGTATTGACTCCGGGGGGCGCCATACAAATGCCCCCCCCCCCCACACTTTTGTGGAAAATCATTTTTCATACCACAACTGACCACCAGCACTCCTTTCCTGAACCGGCTGCCATGCATTTGTTCCCCCCCCCCCCCAGGCATTGGCTGAAAGAAGTCGTAGTTCAGTTCTGTTGTCACCCAGGAAGGCTTCACCGGCGTACCTGACTGCCTGCAGCCTTAAAGCAATTACACCGCCACTCACTTCCATGGAGCCACTTACAAAGAACTTACTCAGAGGTGAAGATTCTTCTTCTTATCTCCTTCACTCATCATCATTGTTCAAGAAGCTTATGTCGTGAGAATCCCGGGGCCCCCTGGGGCCCAATGGTGACCTCTGGAGTCAGGGACAGCTGACATCCTTCTGTGTAGAGCCAGGCATGGAGTGTGTAATGATAGATAGATGGGGGCGCCAGACACTTCTTGGATGCAAAGAGATTTATTGTCTCTGTGGGAGAGAGGGGTCGGGGCCGGGACACCCTCTGGTAGTTGCAGACTCTGAGACTTCTATAGAAAGACAGCCATGCAGGGAAAATACCGCATTTATCGGCATATACCGCGCGCCGGCGTATAGTGCGCACCCCAAGCTGAGAAGGGAAGTTTTGGGAAAAAAATTACATTTTGGATGTCTTGCCCGGCGTCCGTCTGCGGCCTTGCCGGCGTCCGTCTGCGGCCTTGCCGGCGTCCGTCTGCGGCCTTGCGCGGGGTCCGTCTAGCCCTGTCGGTGTCCGTCTGCTGTCTTGCCCGGCGTTCATCTGCGGCATTGCGCGGGGTCCGTTGAGTGTTGTGGGTGTCCGTCTGCTGTCTTGCCTGGCGCCGTCTGCGGCCTTGCGCGGGGTCCGTCCAGCCTTGTCAGTGTCCGTCTGCTGTCTTGCCCGGCGCCGTCTGCGGCCTTGCGCGGGGTCCGTCTAGCCCTGTCGGTGTCCGTCTGCTGTCTTGCCCGGTGTTCATCTGCGGCATTGCGCAGGGTCCGTTGAGTGTTGTGGGTGTCCGTCTGCTGTCTTGCCTGGCGCCGTCTGCGGCCTTGCGCGGGGTCCGTCCAGCCTTGTCAGTGTCCGTCTGCTGTCTTGCCCGGCGCCGTCTGCGGCCTTGCGCGGGGTCCGTCCAGCCTTGTCAGTGTCCGTCTGCTGTCTTGCCCGGCGCCGTCTGCGGCCTTGCGTGGGGTCCGTCCAGCCTTGTCAGTGTCCGTCTGCTGTCTTGCCCGGCGCCGTCTGCGGCCTTGCGCGGGGTCCGTCTAGCCCTGTCGGTGTCCGTCTGCTGTCTTGCCCGGCGCCGTCTGCGGCCTTGCGCGGGGTCCGTCCAGCCTTGTCAGTGTCCGTCTGCTGTCTTGCCCGGCGCCGTCTGCGGCCTTGCGTGGGGTCCGTCCAGCCTTGTCAGTGTCCGTCTGCTGTCTTGCCCGGCGTCCGTCTGCGGCCTTGCGCGGGGTCCGTCTAGCCTTGTCGGTGTCCGTCTGCTGTCTTGCCGGCGTCCATCTGTGGCATTGCGCGGGGTCCGTTGAGTGTTGTGGGTGTCCGTCTGCTGTCTTTCCCCGCGTCCATCTGCGGCCATGCGCGGGGTCCGTCTAGCCCTGTCGGTGTCCGTCTGCTGTCTTGCCCGGCGTCCGTCTGCGGCCTTGCGCGGGGTCCGTCTAGCCCTGTCAGTGTCCGTCTGCTGTCTTGCCCGGCGTCCGTCTGCGGCCTTGCGCGGGGTCCGTCTAGCCCTGTCGGTGTCCGTCTGCTGTCTTGCCCAGGGTCCGTCTGCGGCGTTGCGCGGGGTCTGTCGAGTGTTGTGGGTGTTTGTCTGCTGTCTTGCCCGGCGCCGTCTGCGGCCTTGCGCGGGGTCCGTCTAGCCTTGTCAGTGTCCGTCTGCTGTCTTGCCCGGCGCCGTCTGCGGCCTTGCGCGGGGTCCGTCTGCTGTTTTGCCTGGTGTCCGTCTGCGGCGTTGCGCGGGGTTTGTCTAGCCTTGTCGGTATCCGTCTGCTGTCTTGCCCGGCGTCTGTATGCGGCGTTGCGCGGGGTTTGTCTAGCCTTGTCTGTGTCCGTCTGCTGTCTTGCCCGGCGTCCGTCTGCGGCGTTGCGCGGGGTCCGTCGAGTGTTGTGGGTGTCCATCCGCACCTTGCCCGGGGGTTGCGTTCCCTTGTGTGTTTGAATTTGGCACGCTGTGCAGAGCCGGATTTCCTGCGCTCTCGGCTCCTCTCGCGTAGTTGCGGGCGTGGCCGAGCTTAGCCGAGTGCGCAGTACACTCGGCTCGGACAATGTCAGAGACAGCGGCGTATATCGCGCACCCACGATTTTTCCCTGATTTTAAGGGGAAAAAAGTGTGTGGTATACGCCGATAAATACGGATATTATTAGTCTACATTTATGAAGAAAGTTTTATTTTTTGAATTTTTTTATTCGACGTTTTGTAGCAGAAAGTAAAAAAAAATATTATTATTTTTTCCCCCCAAAATATCAGGCTATTTTTGTATATAGCGCAATTAAAAAAGAGATGATCAAATACCACCAAAAGAAATCTCTATAAATGATACAAATTGTATTTGGGTCCAGCGTCGCACGACCGCGCAATTCTCAGTTAACTACTTGGTTGAACGGCGGATGTGTGAAGTGGAATATCATTGTAACGGCAGCAGACTGCCATATTTCCCGTATTCCTCTTCAACAGCGGGCGGTCCGCTTTCAGATAAAAGTGGTCTCTGTCGCGGATTCGCAGCAAGATCATTTTTTATCGGGCAATCTCAGTATAAATACAGCTGTTCTGTGAAGCCCTCAGAGGTTTGTTAGAGAACCTTAGTGAACAAACAGCATCATGAAGGCCGAGGAACACACCAGACAGGTCAGGGATGAAGTTGTGGAGAAGTATAAAGCAGGGTGAGGTTATAAAAAAATCTCCCGAGCTTTGAAGATCTCACGGAGCTTCTGTTCAATCCATCATCGGAAAATGGAAAGAGTATGGCACAACCGCAAACCTACCAAGACACGGCCGTCCACCTAAACTGACCGGGCCGGGCAAGGAGAGCCTTCATCAGAGAAGCAGCCAAGAGGTCCCATGGTAACTCTGGAGGAGCTGCACAGGAGCTGCACAGCTCAGGGGGGAGAATCTGTCCACAGGACAACTATTAGTGGTCTCTCCACAAATCTGCCCTTCATGGAAGAGTGACAAGAAGAAAGACATAAGAAGTCCTGTGGGGGAGGGGACACAGCAACCATGTGGGGGAGGGGACACAGCAAACATGTGGGGGAGGGGACACAGCAAACATGTGGGGGAGGGGACACAGCAAACATGTGGGGGAGGGGACACAGCAAACATGTGGGGGAGGGGACACAGCAAACATGTGGGGGAGGGGACACAGCAAACATGTGGGGGAGGGGACACAGCAAACATGTGGGGGGAGGGGACACAGCAAACATGTGGGGGAGGGGACACAGCAAACATGTGGGGGAGGGGACACAGCAAACATGTGGGGGAGGGGACACAGCAAACATGTGGGGGAGGGGACACAGCAAACATGTGGGGGAGGGGACACAGCAAACATGTGGGGGAGGGGACACAGCAAACATGTGGGGGAGGGGACACAGCAAACATGTGGGGGAGGGGACACAGCAAACATGTGGAAGAAGGGGCTCTGGTCACATGACACCAACATTCAACAAAAAACTTGTGTGGAAACTAACACTGCACATCACCCTGAACACACCATCCCCACCGTGAAACATGGTGGTGGCAGCATCATGTGGTGGGATGCTTTTCTTCAGCAGGGACAGGGAAGCTGCTCAGAGTTGATGGGAAGATGGATGGAGACAAATACAGGGCAATCTTAGAGGAAAACCTGTTTGAGTCGGCAAAAGACTTGAGACTGGGAGGGGGGGGGGGGGGGGTTCACCTTCCAGCAGGACAACGACCCTAAAGTACAGCCAGAGCTACAATGGAATGGTTTAGATCAAATCCTATTCATGTGTTAGAATGGCCCAGTCACAGTCCAGACCTAAATCCCATTGAGAATCTGTGGACAAGACGTGAAAATTGCTGATCACAGACGCTCTCCATCCAATCTGACAGAGCTTGAGATATTTTACAGAGAAGAAGAATGGAGGAGAAATGTCCCTCTCTAGATGTGCAAAGCTGGTAGAGACCCCCCAAAAAGACTTGTAGAGAAAGGGGGTTCTACAAAGTATTGACTCCGGGGGGCTCCATACAAATGCCCCCCCCCCCCCCCACTTTTCACATAGGTACAGTAGTTTTCTGCCATTCTATAGGTGTGTACGATTTGAAATCTTGACATGTTTGGTATCTATTTACTCGATGTAGCATCATCTTTTTTATGTTACCAAAAAAACATGGCTTTATACTGTAGTTCTGATCACTAAAATGTATTTTTGTGTCTCTTTACCTAAAAATTAGTGTTTGATAAACAGCGGCGCAAATATCATGTGACCTAAAAAATTGCAACAGTCGCCGTTTTATTCTCCAGGGTCTCTGCTTTCAGAAAATATTGTAATTTTCTAGCAAAAAAATATGATTTCAACATTTGTGTGAAAAAAAGTAAAACATTGCCCCGGATGGCGAGAGGGGTGTGGGGGGGGGGGGGTAAAGCACAAAGCCGCACCAAAGCTACATGTCTGCGTTTTCATGTCCTCCTATTGATGTCTATGGGATGAAAATTGCACCATGTAAAGCTCACGCCGCACCATGTTACATTGATGAACGGACACCATAGAGATTCATGGGATTTGGATTGCCATGAATCGCAGCAGATGCAGGAGAAAAGCTCACTAGTGTGAAAAAGAGAAAACTAGTGCAGACGTCACATGGAAGAACCGTTGAGCTGCGATATATGAGATTTCTGACTTTAGGTTTATTATCGCTGGAAGGTGAAGTATCTAAAGGCAAAACTTCGTGTTCCACTCGGGGTGACACAGGAAGTGTCTGAACCCCCCAATCAGGTTTCCTATATAAGAGATTTGTCTTCAGATACTTCCTGAGGAGAGATAATATAGAAATATATCCCTCCGTATATTTATAATATATCCCTCCGTATATTTATAATCTATCCCTCCGTATATTTATAATATATCCCTCCGTATATTTATAATCTATCCCTCCGTATATTTATAATATATCCCTCCATATATATATAATCTATCCCTCCATATATATTTATAATCTATCCCTCCATATATTTATAATCTATCCCTCCGTATATTTATAATCTATCCCTCCATATATATAATCTATCCCTCCATATATATATATAATCTATCCCTCCATATATATATATAATCTATCCCTCCATATATATAATCTATCCCTCCATATATATATATAATCTATCCCTCCATATATATATATAATCTATCCCTCCATATATATAATCTATCCCTCCATATATATATATAATCTATCCCTCCATATATATATAATCTATCCCTCCATATATATATATAATATATCCCTCCGTATATTTATAATATATCCCTCCATATATATATATAATCTATCCCTCCATATATATATATAATCTATCCCTCCATATATATAATCTATCCCTCCATATATATAATCTATCCCTCCATATACACAGCACTGAGCCCTCATTATGTAATCAGAAAACAGTTACAAAGTATCATCAGAGATGACGCCATGCGGAGTGATAGAGAGGAGCAGCAATGGTGGCGGGCCCCCCTGGATTAGGGGCCTCCGGGTGAAAGGATAAGAGAAGTGGGTACCTGGTGGGCTCTGGCAGTGCCCGGGTGTCAGGCTCGGTGTCAGGGTGCCCGGGTGTCAGGCTCGGTGCCTGGGTGTCAGGCTCGGTGTCAGGGTGTCCGGGTGTCAGGCTGACAGGCTCGATGTCAGGGTGCCAGGCTCGGTGTCAGGCTCGGTGTCAGGCTCGGTGTCAGGGTGTCCGGGTGTCAGGCTTGGTGTCAGGGTGTCCGGGTGTCAGGGTGACACGCTCAGGTGTACAGGGCACACAGGTAAACAGGACGGCTCGGTATCCAGGCAGCGGGCGCGGTGTGAAGTGTCACTCCCGGGGCCGAGTCTCCCATTGTCATGTTAATACCTGCGGGGAGAGACACACCTGAGTGTACTTGACAGCAATGGGACTCTCTGCAGGAGAGCCCGGCATTAACCCCTTCACTGCCTGGAGAAGAGATCTCCGCTACAGGCCAATCAATAAAGAGTGAGAGAGAAAAGAGGAGAAGAGAGGGAGAGACAAAGAGAGAAGAGAGAGAGAAGAGAGAAGATAGAGAGAAAAGAGTGAGGAAGAAGAAGAGAGGAGAGAAGAAGGAGGGATAAGAAGGAGATGGAGAAAAGGAGAGAGAGAGAAAAGAAAGGGAGAGAGGATAGAAGAAGAGAGAAGAAGAAATAAGAATAGAAAAGAAGAGAGAGAGAGAAAAAGAGAGAAGAGATAGAGGACAGAGAAGAAGAGAGAGGGGAGAGAAGAGAGAAATGGAGAATAGAGATATAGAGAAGGAGAGAGAAGAGATATAGAAGGGAGAGAGAAAAGTGTGGGGGGGGTGAAGAGGGACAGGAAAGAGAGAGAAGGAAGTGGTGAAAGAAGAAGAGAGAGAGAGAGAATAGATATATAGAGAAGGAGAGAAGAGGAAGGAGAGAGAAGAGATATAAAAGAGAGAGAGAAGTGTGTGGGGGAGAGAAGAAGAGGGAGAGGAAGGAGAGAGAAGAGAGAGATGGAGAATAGAGATATAGAGAAGGAGAGAGAAGAGAGGTGAGAGAAGAGATATAGAAGGGAGAGAGAAGAGTGTGGGGGGGGGGGGAGAAGAGGGAGAGGAAAGAGAGAGAAGGAGAAGAGAGAGAAGAGGGAGGAGAGAGAAGAGGGAGGGAGAAGAGAGATATAGAGAAGGAGAGAAGAGGGAGGAGAGAGAAGAGATATAAAAGAGAGAGAAAAGTGGGGGGGGGGGAGAAGAGGGAGAGGAAAGAGAGAGAAGGAGAGGAGAGAGAAGAAGAGAGAAGAGAGAGATGGAGAATAGAGAGAGAGAGAGAGAGAAGAGGGAGGGAGAAGAGAGATATAGAGAAGGAGAGACGAGTGAGGAGAGAGAAGAGATATAAAAGAGAGAGAGAAGTGTGTGGGGGAGAGAAGAAGAGGGAGAGGAAAGAGAGAGAAGAAGAGAGGTGAGAGAAGAAGAGAGTGTGGGGGGGGGGGGGAGAAGAAGACGGAGAGGAAAGAGAGAGAAGGAGAGGAGAGAGAAGAAGAGAGAGATGGATAATAGAGAGAGAGAGAGAGAAGAGGGAGGGAGAAGAGAGATATAGAGAAGGAGAGAGAAGAGAGGTGAGAGAAGAGATATAGAAGAGAGAGAGAAGAGTGTGTGTGGGGGGGGAGAAGAAGACGGAGAGAAAAGCGAGAGAAGGAGAGGAGAGAGAAGAAGAGAGAGATGGAGAATAGAGAGAGAGAGAGAGAAGATGGAGGGAGAAGAGAGATATAGAGAAGGAGAGAAGAGGGAGGAGAGAGAAGAGATATAGAAGAGATAGAGAAGAGTGTGGGGGGAGAAGAAGAGGGAGAGGAAAGAGAGAGAAGAGGGAGGAGAGAGAAGAGAGAAGGAGAGGAGAGAGAGAGAAGAGAGAAGAGCGAGATGGAGAATAGAGAGAGAGAGAGAAGATGGAGGGAGAAGAGAGATATAGAGAAGGAGAGAAGAGGGAGGAGAGAGAAGAGATATAGAAGAGAGAGAAGTGTGTGGGGGAGAGAAGAAGAGGGAGAGGAAAGAGAGAGAAGAGAGAAGGAGAGGAGAGAGAGCTTTACTCCCCTTCCCATCCAATCCCCTGATTCGGCAATGTTGGGGTGGATTTGATCCCGCCATCTATTGAAGTTTAGAGGAGAGAGAAGTATTCAGTGGAGATTTTGATTTCTTTAATTTGCAGTAAAGAAGAAGTATGGGGGGGGGAGGGGGGGAAGCTCTTCTGATTGGAGGTCTCCGATGGTCTCGGGGGGAACACTCAGTTCTGCACTCCAGTGATCTGCACTGTACATTGGGGTGTGAATGGGGCCCACAGGAAACGATTGTCTTGTGCAATCCTCCTCGGGGTCCCGAGCTTCTCTCCACATACAAAGGTGTGAAGAGCTCTGAGTGCGGATAAAGAAGAGTCACCAACACAACTCAGGATCCTCTAATCCATCTCCTCTCATCCTAAACCTGAGAGAGGGATTAGGAGAAAGAAAGGAGGGGGATTAGGAGAGGGGAGAGAGAGGAAAGAAGAGGGGGGAGAGGAGAGAAGAGAAGGGGGAGAGAAGAGAGAGGAGAGGGGGGAGAGAAGGGGGGAGAGGAGAGAAGAGGGGGTGGAGAAAGAAGAGGGGGGAGAGAGGAGAGGGGGGAGAGGAGAGAAGAGAAGGGGGAGAGAGAGGAGAGAAGAGGGGGGGAGAGAGGAGAGGGGGGAAGAGAAGGGGGGAGAGAGGAGAGAAGAGGGGGTGGAGAAAGAAGAGGGGGGGAAAGAGGAGAGGGGGGAAGAGAAGGGGGAGAGAGGAGAGAAGAGGGGGGGGGAGAGAGAAGAGGGGGGGGAGAGAGAGAAGAGGGGGGAAGAGAAGGGGGGAGAGAGGAGAGAAGAGGGGGTGGAGAAAGAAGAGGGGGGGAGAGAGGAGAGGGGGGAAGAGAAGGGGGGAGAGAGGAGAGAAGAGGGGGTGGAGAAAGAAGAGGGGGGGAGAGAGGAGAGGGGGGAAGAGAAGGGGGGGGAGAGAGGAGAGAAGAGGGGGTGGAGAAAGAAGAGGGGGGGAGAGAGGAGAGGGGGGAAGAGAAGGGGGGAGAGAGGAGAGAAGAGGGGGTGGAGAAAGAAGAGGGGGGGAGAGGAGAGGGGGGAAGAGAAGGGGGGAGAGAGAGGAGAGAAGAGGGGGTGGAGAAAGAAGAGGGGGGGGAGAGGAGAGGGGGGAAGAGAAGGGGGGGAGAGAGGAGAGAAGAGGGGGTGGAGAAAGAAGAGGGGGGGGAGAGGAGAGGGGGGAGAGAAGGGGGGGAGAGGAGAGAAGAGGGGGTGGAGAAAGAAGAGGGGGGAGAGAGGAGAGGGGGGAGAGGAGAGAAGAGGGGGTGGAGAAAGAAGAGGGGGGAGAGAGGAGAGGGGGGAAGAGAAGGGGGGAGAGAGGAGAGAAGAGGGGGTGGAGAAAGAAGAGGGGGGGAGAGGAGAGGGGAGAGAAGGGGGGAGAGAGGAGAGAAGAGGGGGTGGAGAGAAAAGAGGGGGGGTAGAGAAGAGAGAAGAGAAGGGGGGGAGAGGAGAGAAGAGGGGGTGGAGAAAGAAGAGGGGGGGAGAGAGGAGATAAGAGAAGGGGGGAGAGAGAGGAGAGAAGAGGGGGTGGAGAAAGAAGAGGGGGGGAGAGAGGAGAGGGGGGAAGAGAAGGGGGGGAGAGGAGAGAAGAGGGGGTGGAGAAAGAAGAGGGGGGGAGAGGAGAGGGGGGAAGAGAAGGGGGGAGAGAGAGGAGAGAAGAGGGGGTGGAGAAAGAAGAGGGGGGGAGAGGAGAGGGGGGAAGAGAAGGGGGGAGAGAGAGGAGAGAAGAGGGGGTGGAGAAAGAAGAGGGGGGAGAGAGAAGGGAGGGGTTTAGGACCCCGTACACACAGCCGGATTCCCGGCCATAATCTCTCCTCGCAGTTTTCCCGCCGTGTGTACGGAGGTATCAGAAAGAAAATGCAAAATATGAATTGATAAATAATAATAAAAGGATAGAAAGAGAGAAAAAGAGAAGGAGAGAGGGAAAGAGAGAAGGAAGGAAGGATGAAGGAAAAAGAAAAGAGAGAAGGAAGGAGAGAGAGAGAGAAGGAAGAAAGGGAGGGATGGAAGGAGAAAATGAAGAGGAGGAAGGAAGGATGGAGGAAAGAGAGGAGGATGAGGAAGGAGAGGAGGATCAGGAGGAAGGAAGGAGGAGGAGGAGGATGAGGAGGAAGGAGAGGAGGATGAGGAGGAAGGAGAGAAGGATGAGGAGGGAGGAAGGAGAGAAGGATGAGGAGGAAGGAGAGAAGGATGAGGAGGGAGGAGGGAGGAAGGAGAGAAGGATGAGGAGGGAGCAAGGAGGAAGGATGAGGAAGGAGAGAAGGATGAGGAGGGAGCAAGGAGGAAGGAAGAGGAAGGAGAGAAGGATGAGGAGGGAGGAAGGAGAGAAGGATGAGGAGGGAGCAAGGAGGAAGGATGAGGAAGGAGAGAAGGATGAGGAGGGAGGAGAGAGGAAGGAGAGAAGGATGAGGAGGGAGCAAGGAGGAAGGATGAGGAAGGAGAGAAGGATGAGGAGGGAGCAACAAGGAAGGAAGAGGAAGGAGAGAAGGATGAGGAGGGAGGAAGGAGAGAAGGATGAGGAAGGTGGAAGGAGAGGAGGATGAGGAGGAAGGAAGGATAGAAGGATGAGGAGGAAGGAAGGAGGAAGGAGAGAAGGGAGCAAAGAGGAAGGAGAGGAGGATGAGGAAGGAGAGGAGGAAAGGAGGAAGGAGAGAAGGATGAGGAAGGAGGAATGAGAGGAGGATGAGGAAGGAGGAATGAGAGGAGGATGAGGAAGGAGGAATGAGAGGAGGATGAGGAAGGAGAGGAGGATGAGGAGGAAGGAAGGAGAGGAGGATGAGGAGGAAGGAAGGAATCATGTTTAAAAAAAATAAAGACTAACAATGTTGCGTTTGTTGCACACGTCATGCTGATCAGATTTTGGACCCTTTCACACGGATGTGCCTTTGATGCGTTCCTATTGGCTCACACACGGATGTGCCTTTGATGCGTTCCTATTGGCTCACACACGGACGCCGCATGCAGGACCTTTTTTTAAAGTGCAGAGGCACATGGGATTTCATGGGGAATAATTTTCATGCTCTTTTGTCATCCTGGAAAATCGCAGAAAGGTGCATCAGTGTGAAAGGGGCCTTCAGCTTTCATTTTTTTCCCAGCACAAGAAAAATGACAGCTGTGACCTGATTGGTTCCTGCAGGATGTTCTCTTTGGCCGGGGATCGCACTGTCAGAGCTGTGATTTGGGGGATGAGTCGGGTCACCAGAGGATCTCCCATCCTGTGGGGTCACTAGAGACCGGCTGTGACCGTGAACTCTGTCCCCGGGGTCACTAGAGACCGGCTGTGACCATGAACTCTGTCCCCGGGGTCACTAGAGACCGGCTGTGACCGTGAACTCTGTCCCCGGGGTCACTAGAGACCGGCTGTGACCGTGAACTCTGTCCCCGGGGTCACTAGAGACCGGCTGTGACCATGAACTCTGTCCCCGGGGTCACTAGAGACCGGCTGTGACCGTGAACTCTGTCCCCGGGGTCACTAGAGACGTCTCTGTGGCCATGAACTCTGTCCCCGGGGTCACTAGAGACCGTCTGTGGCCATGAACTCTGTTCCCGGGGTCACTAGAGACCGTCTGTGACCATGAACTCTGTCCCTGGGGTCACTAGAGATCGTCTGTGACCATGAACTCTGTCCCCGGGGTCACTAGAGACCGTCTGTGACCATGAACTCTGTCCCCGGGGTCACTAGAGACCGTCTGTGACCGTGAACTCTGTCCCCGGGGTCACTAGAGACCGTCTGTGACCATGAACTCTGTCCCCGGGGTCACTAGAGACCGTCTGTGACCATGAACTCTGTCCCCGGGGTCACTAGAGACCGGGTGTGACCATGAACTCTGTCCCCGGGGTCACTAGAGACCGTCTGTGACCATGAACTCTGTCCCCGGGGTCACTAGAGACCGGCTGTGACCATGAACTCTGTCCCCGGGGTCACTAGAGATCGTCTGTGACCATGAACTCTGTCCCCGGGGTCACCGCTCCGTCTGGCAGTTTCCATTCCCGGATAATGATGACGTCACAGATCAGCTGACTTCTGATCACAGATTTCTCTCTCTGACTTCTTCACCCGAAACTTCTCCCCGTGCCCCAAAATCCCATCCCAGTGACCGGAGACTCGCAGCCTTCCCAGTGCCTCCCATCCAATCACTGACTCCGGCTCTCCCCCTCCTCTCACCGCCTGCCAGCCTGATGTGAGATTTCAGGTGGTGTGCAGAGGACCTCCATCATTAAAGGGAACCTGTTCTCCTAGAAATACGGAGCTGGATTGTGTTGTGAAGGGGTGTGGGGTCATCGATCGGGGTCGTCATCTTTCGGGGTCAGCGATCACCAAACTGTGAAGCATGAAGATGACGGCTTTGGAGTTTTGTATTCTATAAGATGAATAAGCGTTGCCCCGCCCACATTTTTCTTTTTTTAGTAAATAGCGGTTCAGGGAAGACGATGTCATAGAATATGAAGAGACACTCCCCCCATCTCCTGAGTGTCTGCATTTAAAGGGGAAGTACACACAATATATACCGGTACTAAAGATCAGAGTATCTACAGTCCAATCACTGTGTACAAAGGACGGACTCTCCTCATTACACGCGCATTCTCCGCTTCCTCCTCTACCTCCTCGCCAAACAAGTCTGGAAGTCATTCTGAAAACAATACCCCCCCCCCGGGGCTAATGTCAGGTCCGGAGTGTTAATGGATGGGAGATCTTTAGTTCTGACATCCTTTTTACAATGATGTAGAAAAACGGGCTCCGTACTGCGGCCCGGGGGGTAATATTCCATCCACTGACACCAACAATGGGGCACAATTCCTTCCATTATTGCCAACAATGAGCCCCTAACCCTAACCATGACCCCATCCCCAACCATAACCCTATCCCTAACCATAATCCTATCCCTAACCATAACCCCATCCCTAACCATAACCATAACCATAACCCTATCCCTAACCATAACCCCATCCCTAACCATGACCCCATCCCTAACCATAACCATAACCCCATCCCTAACCATAACCCTATCCCTAACCATGACCCCATCCCTAACCATGACCCCATCCCTAACCATAACCCCATCCCTAACCATAACCCCATCCCTAACCATAACCCTATCCCTAACCATAACCCTATCCCTAACCCCATCCCTAACCATAACCCCATCCCTAACCCTATCCCTAACCATAACCCCATCCCTAACCCTAACCATAACCCCATCCCTAACCATGACCCCATCCCTAACCATAACCCTAACCATAACCCCATCCCTAACCATGACCCCATCCCTAACCATTACCCCATCCCTAACATAATCCTATCCCTAACCATAACCATATCCCTAACCATAACCCCATCCCTAACCATAACCATATCCCTAACCATAACCCCATCCCTAACCATAACCATAACCCTAACCATGACCCCATCCCTAACCCTATCCCTAACCATAATCCTATCCCTAAGCATAATCCTATCCTTAACCATAACCCCATCCCTAACCATAACCCCATCCCTAACCATAACCCTATCCCTAACCATAACCCTATCCCTAACCATAATAATATCCTTAACCATAACCCTATCCTTAACCATAATCCCATCCCTAACCATAACCCCATCCCTAACCATAACCCTATCCCTAACCATAATCCCATCCCTAACCATAACCCTATCCCTAACCATAACCCTATCCTTAACCATAATCCTATCCCTAACCATAACCCCATCCCTAACCATAATCCCATCCCTAACCATAACCCCATCCCTAACCATAATCCCATCCCTAACCATAACCCCATCCCTAACCATAACCCATCCCTAACCATAACCCTATCCTTAACCATAACCCCATCCCTAACCATAATCCCATCCCTAACCATAACCCCATCCCTAACCATAATCCTATCCCTAACCATAACCCCATCCCTAACCATAACCCTATCCCTAACCATAACCCCATCCCTAACCATAACCCTATCCCTAACCATGACCCCATCCCTATCCCTAACCATGACCCCATCCCTAACCATGACCCCATCCCTAACCATAACCCCATCCCTAACCATGACCCCATCCCTAACCATAACCATAACCCCATCCCTAACCATAACCCTATCCCTAACCATGACCCCATCCCTAACCATAACCCCATCCCTAACCATGACCCCATCCCTAACCATAACCCTATCCATGACCCCATCCCTAACCATAACCCTATCCCTAACCATAACCCTATCCCTAACCCCATCCCTAACCATAACCCCATCCCTAACCCTATCCCTAACCATAACCCCATCCCTAACCCTAACCCCATCCCTAACCATGACCCCATCCCTAACCATAACCCTAACCATAACCCCATCCCTAACCATGACCCCATCCCTAACCATAACCCATCCCTAACCATAATCCTATCCCTAACCATAACCATATCCCTAACCATAACCCCATCCCTAACCATAACCCCATCCCTAACCATAACCATAACCCTAACCATGACCCCATCCCTAACCCTATCCCTAACCATAATCCTATCCCTAAGCATAATCCTATCCTTAACCATAACCCCATCCCTAACCATAACCCCATCCCTAACCATAACCCTATCCCTAACCATAACCCTATCCCTAACCATAATCCCATCCCTAACCATAACCCTATCCCTAACCATAACCCTATCCTTAACCATAATCCTATCCCTAACCATAACCCCATCCCTAACCATAATCCCATCCCTAACCATAACCCCATCCCTAACCATAATCCCATCCCTAACCATAACCCCATCCCTAACCATAACCCCATCCCTAACCATAACCCTATCCTTAACCATAACCCCATCCCTAACCATAATCCCATCCCTAACCATAACCCCATCCCTAACCATAATCCTATCCCTAACCATAACCCCATCCCTAACCATAACCCTATCCCTAACCATAACCCCATCCCTAACCATAACCCTATCCCTAACCATAACCCCATCCCTAACCATAATCCTATCCATAACCATGACCCCATCCCTAACCATGACCCTATCCCTAACCATAACCCTATCCCTAACCATAACCCTATCCCTAACCATAATCCCATCCCTAACCATAACCCTATCCCTAACCATAATCCTATCCCTAACCCTATCCCTAACCATAATCCTATCCCTAACCCTATCCCTAACCATAACCCTAACCATGACCCTATCCCTAACCCTATCCCTAACCATAACCCTATCCCTAACCATAATCCTATCCCTAACCGTAACCCTATCCCTAACCGTAATCCTATCCCTAACCATAACCCTATCCCTAACCATAACCCTATCCCTAACCATAACCCCATCCCTAACCATGACCCTATCCCTAACCATAACCCCATCCCTAACCATAATCCTATCCCTAACCATAACCCCATCCCTAACCATAACCCCATCCCTAACCATAATCCTATCCCTAACCATAATCCTATCCCTAACCATAATCCTATCCCTAACCATAACCCCATCCCTAACCATAACCCCATCCCTAACCATAACCCCATCCCTAACCATAATCCTATCCCTAACCATAATCCTATCCCTAACCATAATCCTATCCCTAACCATAACCCCATCCCTAACCATAACCCTATCCCTAACCATAATCCTATCCCTAACCATAACCCCATCCCTAACCATAACCCCATCCCTAACCATAACCCCATCCCTAACCATAACCCTATCCCTAACCATAACCCTATCCCTAACCATAATCCTATCCCTAACCCTATCCCTAACCATGACCCTATCCCTAACCATAACCCTATCCCTAACCATAACCCTATCCCTAACCATAACCCTATCCCTAACCATAACCCTATCCCTAACCATAATCCTATCCCTAACCATAACCCCATCCCTAACCATAACCCCATCCCTAACCATAACCCCATCCCTAACCATAACCCTATCCCTAACCATAATCCCATCCCTAACCATAACCCCATCCCTAACCATAACCCTATCCCTAACCATAACCCTATCCCTAACCATAATCCTATCCCTAACCCTATCCCTAACCATGACCCTATCCCTAACCATAACCCCATCCCTAACCATAACCCTATCCCTAACCATAACCCTATCCCTAACCATAACCCCATCCCTAACCATAACCCTATCCCTAACCATAACCCTATCCCTAACCATAACCCCATCCCTAACCATAACCCCATCCCTAACCATAACCCCATCCCTAACCATAACCCCTTTCTGATGAATTTATGATTATTTGCACATTCACTTTACTTACATTTGACATTTATTATCTCTGTCACATTAGCACTTTATATTTCTCTGAAGCTCGGCACCATATATTGTTTTTTTATATTGTATTCCAGTGCCGGCTGCAACCGATATTTATAGCGCCGGAATATCTACCATTATAATAATAATAATACAATGTTACATTGTTTCCTGATCTACAAGATTTCTGTTAGTTGAACTGGATGGACTTATGTCTGTGACTACAAACCCCCCCCCCCTCAGACTCGCAGTGCTCTGCCCCCCAGGTGGAAGAGTCCTCCCCACACCCCCTCACCTGTCAGAGTCGCAGTGTTCTGTCCCCCCCACACCCCCCTCACCTGTCCGAGTCACAGTGGTCTGGCCCCCCCCACACCCCCTCACCTGTGAGAGTCGCAGTGGTTCGTCCCCCCCACACCCCCTTACCTGTCTGAGTCGCAGTGGTCTGCCCCCCCAGGTGGAAGAGTCCCCCCACACCCCCCTCACCTGTCAGAGTCGCAGTGGTCTGTCCCCCCCCTCACCTGTCAGAGTCGCAGTGGTCTGTCCCCCCCTCACCTGTCAGAGTCGCAGTGTTCTGTCCCCCCCCTCACCTGTCAGAGTCGCAGTGTTCTGTCCCCCCTCACCTGTCAGAGTCGCAGTGTTCTGTCCCCCCCTCACCTGTCAGAGTCGTAGTGGTCTGAAAAACCCCCACACCCCCCTCACCTGTCAGAGTCGCAGTGTTCTGTCCCCCCCCTCACCTGTCAGAGTCGCAGTGTTCTGTCCCCCCCTCACCTGTCAGAGTCGCAGTGTTCTGTCCCCCCCTCACCTGTCAGAGTCGCAGTGTTCTGTCCCCCCCTCACCTGTCAGAGTCGCAGTGTTCTGTCCCCCCCTCACCTGTCAGAGTCGCAGTGTTCTGTCCCCCCTCACCTGTCAGAGTGGCAGTGTCCTGTCCCCCCCTCACCTGTCAGAGTGGCAGTGTCCTGTCCCCCCCTCACCTGTCAGAGTCGCAGTGTTCTGTCCCCCCTCACCTGTCAGAGTTGCAGTGGTCTGGCCCGGCGCCCGCTGTGGCTCTTCACAGGTCGGTGAGGTTCCGGCACCTTTGTTTGCTGGATTGCTCTCTACAAGTTCTTTCCATCACACGGCGCTCTGAGCCTCGCTCACCGGGGAGATCAGACCCATGGCAACCGCATTCCTCCTCGCAGTGCCAGGGTGTAATTAGAGTGCCCCCGGGGGGGTGACGGTGTCACACAAATGCCTCCGCAGTCCTCATACATGCCGTGATATCTATACACATACAGATACATTGTTACCTTCCTCCATTGTTCACTTTCTTCCGGAACTTCTGGACGGTTCACTTTCTACGTTCAACCATCAAATCAATCATCTCTATGGGGGCTGGTGTGGCCCTTCTCTATGGGGGCTGGTGTGGCCCTTCTCTATGGGGGCTGGTGTGGCCCTTCTCTATGGGGGCTAGTGTGGCCCTTCTCTATGGGGGCTGGTGTGGCCCTTCTCTATGGGGGCTAGTGTGGCCCTTCTCTATGGGGGCTGGTGTGGCCCTTCTTTATGGTGTGGCCCTTCTCTATGGGGGCTGGTGTGGCCCTTCTCTATGGTGTGGCCCTTCTCTATGGGGGCTGGTGTGGCCCTTCTCTATGGGGGCTGGTGTGGCCCTTCTTTATGGTGTGGCCCTTCTCTATGGGGGCTGGTGTGGCCCTTCTTTATGGTGTGGCCCTTCTCTATGGGGGCTGGTGTGGCCCTTCTCTATGGGGGCTGGTGTGGCCCTTCTCTATGGGGGCTGGTGTGGCCCTTCTCTATGGGGGCTGGTGTGGCCCTTCTCTATGGGGGCTGGTGTGGCCCTTCTCTATGGGGGCAGGTGTGGCCCTTCTCTATGGGGGCTGGTGTGGCCCTTCTCTATGGGGGCTAGTGTGGCCCTTCTCTATGGGGGCTGGTGTGGCCCTTCTCTATGGGGGGGCTGGTGTAGCCCTTCTCTATAGGGGCTGGTGTGGCCCTTCTCTATAGGGGCTGGTGTGGCCCTTCTCTGTGGGGGCTGGTGTGGCCCTTCTCTATGGGGTATGGTGTGGCCCTTCTCTATAGGGGCTGGTGTGGCCCTTCTCTATGGGGGCTGGTGTGGCCCTTCTCTATGGGGGCTGGTGTGGCCCTTCTCTATGGGGGCTGGTGTGGCCCTTCTATATGGGGGGGCTGGTGTGGCCCTTCTCTATGGGGGCTAGTGTGGCCCTTCTCTATGGGGGCTGGTGTGGCCCTTCTCTATGGGGGCTGGTGTGGCTCTTCATTATGGGGGGGGCTGGTGTGGCCCTTCTCTATGGGGGCTGGTGTGGCCCTTCTCTATGGGGGGGCTGGTGTGGCCCTTCTTTATAGGGGCTGGTGTGGCCCTTCTCTATGGGGGGGCTGGTGTGGCCCTTCTCTATGGGGGGGCTGGTGTGGCCCTTCTTTATAGGGGCTGGTGTGGCCCTTCTATATGGGGGGGCTGGTGTGGCCCTTCTCTATGGGGGCTAGTGTGGCCCTTCTCTATGGGGGCTGGTGTGGCCCTTCTCTATGGGGTATGGTGTGGCCCTTCTCTATGGGGGCTGGTGTGGCTCTTCATTATGGGGGGGGCTGGTGTGGCCCTTCTCTATGGGGGCTGGTGTGGCCCTTCTCTATGGGGGCTGGTGTGGCCCTTCTTTATGGGGGCTGGTGTGGCCCTTCTCTATGGGGGCTGGTGTGGCCCTTCTCTATGGGGGCTAGTGTGGCTCTTCATTATGGGGGGGGCTGGTGGCGCCCCTTCTCTATGGGGGCTGGTGTGGCCCTTCTCTATGGGGGCTGGTGTGGCCCTTCTCTATGGGGGCTGGTGTGGCCCTTCTCTATGGGGGGGCTGGTGTGGCCCTTCTCTATGGGGGCTGGTGTGGCCCTTCTCTATGGGGTATGGTGTAGCCCTTCTCTATGGGGGCTGGTGTGGCCCTTCTCTATTGGGGCTGGTGTGGCCCTTCTCTATGGGGGCTGGTGTGGCCCTTCTCTATGGGGGCTGGTGTGGCCCTTCTCTATGGGGTATGGTATGGCCCTTCTCTATGGGGGCTGGTGTGGCCCTTCTCTATGGGGGCTAGTGTGGCTCTTCATTATGGGGGGGGGCTGGTGGCGCCCCTTCTCTATGGGGGCTGGTGTGGGCCTTCTTTATGGGGGGGCTGGTGTGGCCCTTCTTTATGGGGGCTGGTGTGGCCCTTCTCTATGGGGTATGGTGTGGCCCTTCTCTATGGGGGCTAGTGTGGCTCTTCATTATGGGGGGACTGGTGTGGCCCTTCTCTATGGGGGCTGGTGTGGCCCTTCTCTATGGGGGCTGGTGTAGCCCTTCTCTATGGGGGCTGGTGTGGCCCTTCTCTATGGGGGCTGGTGTGGCTCTTCATTATGGGGGGACTGGTGTGGCCCTTCTCTATGGGGGCTGGTGTGGCCCTTCTCTATGGGGGCTGGTGTGGCCCTTCTCTATGGGGGCTGGTGTGGCCCTTCTCTATGGGGGGGCTGGTGTGGCCCTTCTCTATGGGGGCTGGTGTGGCCCTTCTCTATGGGGGCTGGTGTGGCCCTTCTTTATGGGGGCTGGTGTGGCCCTTCTCTATGGGGGCTGGTGTGGCCCTTCTCTATGGGGGCTAGTGTGGCTCTTCATTATGGGGGGGGCTGGTGGCGCCCCTTCTCTATGGGGGCTGGTGTGGCCCTTCTCTATGGGGGCTGGTGTGGCCCTTCTCTATGGGGGCTGGTGTGGCCCTTCTCTATGGGGGCTAGTGTGGCTCTTCATTATGGGGGGGGGCTGGTGGCGCCCCTTCTCTATGGGGGCTGGTGTGGGCCTTCTTTATGGGGGGCTGGTGTGGCCCTTCTTTATGGGGGCTGGTGTGGCCCTTCTCTATGGGGTATGGTGTGGCCCTTCTCTATGGGGGCTAGTGTGGCTCTTCATTATGGGGGGACTGGTGTGGCCCTTCTCTATGGGGGCTGGTGTGGCCCTTCTCTATGGGGGCTGGTGTAGCCCTTCTCTATGGGGGCTGGTGTGGCCCTTCTCTATGGGGGCTGGTGTGGCTCTTCATTATGGGGGGACTGGTGTGGCCCTTCTCTATGGGGGCTGGTGTGGCCCTTCTCTATGGGGGCTGGTGTGGCCCTTCTCTATGGGGGCTGGTGTGGCCCTTCTCTATGGGGGGGCTGGTGTGGCCCTTCTCTATGGGGGCTGGTGTGGCCCTTCTCTATGGGGTATGGTGTAGCCCTTCTCTATGGGGGCTGGTGTGGCCCTTCTCTATTGGGGCTGGTGTGGCCCTTCTCTATGGGGGCTGGTGTGGCCCTTCTCTATGGGGGCTGGTGTGGCCCTTCTCTATGGGGTATGGTATGGCCCTTCTCTATGGGGGCTGGTGTGGCCCTTCTCTATGGGGGCTAGTGTGGCTCTTCATTATGGGGGGGGCTGGTGGCGCCCCTTCTCTATGGGGGCTGGTGTGGGCCTTCTTTATGGGGGGGCTGGTGTGGCCCTTCTTTATGGGGGCTGGTGTGGCCCTTCTCTATGGGGTATGGTGTGGCCCTTCTCTATGGGGGCTAGTGTGGCTCTTCATTATGGGGGGACTGGTGTGGCCCTTCTCTATGGGGGCTGGTGTGGCCCTTCTCTATGGGGGCTAGTGTGGCCCTTCTCTATGGGGACTGGTGTGGCCCTTCTCTATGGGGGCTGGTGTGGCCCTTCTCTATGGGGGCTAGTGTGGCCCTTCTCTATGGGGGCTGGTGTGGCCCTTCTCTATGGGGGGGCTGGTGTAGCCCTTCTCTA